>NW_028126306.1:600000-825695 GCF_965194825.1 Balaenoptera physalus
TTTATAAGTGATATCTTATGATAAGTTTCTCTTGCTGTCTAACTTCTTTCACTCTCAATGACCATACATAAGTCCCCCTGAGTTGCTGCAACTGGCCTCATTTCATTGATTTTAGGGCTGAGGAATATTCCGTGGTGCTTAAGTGCCAAATTTTCTTTCACCGTTTTTTCCTTCCAAGGACTCTTAAGTTGTACCCAAGTCGAGGCTGTTGTAAACATAGCAGCAGTAAACGGGGTGCCTGCGTCCTGTGGATTTTTGGTTTTTCCACAATATAGGCCCATGAGTGGAAGCGCCCTATGCTTCGTAGCTCTGTTTTTTAGATGTTTCAGGAAACACAGCACACTTCTCCAGAGTGGCCGTTGGCAATTTACATTCCCCCTTCAGCATAACAAGGCTCCCTTTTCTCCTCTCCTTGTCCTGCATATCTGGTTTTTACCCTTTGTGAGGATGGTCCTTTTTTCTGACTCGAAGTG
This sequence comes from Balaenoptera physalus, assembly GCF_965194825.1. Lineage (NCBI taxonomy): Eukaryota > Metazoa > Chordata > Mammalia > Artiodactyla > Balaenopteridae > Balaenoptera > Balaenoptera physalus. The sequence goes on from NW_028126306.1 coordinate 600,474, forward strand.
ATACCTCTTTGTAGCGTTGATTTGCATTGCCCGCTTCTTTGTTTGGCCAAAAAGGGCGTATGCGTTTTTCCTGAATATATTCTGTTAGTTAAATTTGAGAGACAGCTTTTTTTTTTAAATTGATTAATTAATTAATTTATTTTTGGCTGCGTTGGGTCTTCGTTTCTGTGCGAAGGCTTTCTCTAGTTGTGGCAAGCGGGGGCCACTCTTCATCGCGGTGCGCGGGCCTCTCACTATCGCCGCCTCTCTTGTTGCGGAGCACACGCTCCAGAAGCGCAGGCTCAGTAGTTGTGGCTCACGGGCCTAGTTGCTCCGCGGCATCTGGGATCTTCCCAGACCAGGGCTCGAAGCCGTGTCCCCTGCATTAGCCGGCAGATTCTCAACCACTGCGCCACCAGGGAAGCCCCTTGAATAGTTTTGTATTTAAAGTTTGTCTGTGGGGACTTCCCTGGTGACGCAGTGGTTAAGAGTCCGCCTGCCAATGCAGGGGACACGGGCTCGAGCCCTGGTCCGGGAAGCTCCCACATGCCGCAGAGCAACCAAGCCTGCACGGCACAACTACTGAAGCCTGCGCGCCTAGAGCCCGTGCTCGCCCACAAGAGAAGCCACCGCAATGAGAAGCCCGTGCACCGCAATGAAGAGTAGCCCTGCTCGACGCAACTAGAGAAAGCCCACATGCAGCAACGAAGACCCAATGCAGCCAAACATAAATTATAAACTAAAATAAAATTTGCCTCTGAATAACTTTGAGTGAATTTGGTATAAGTTGTAAAGTTTGCATCTACATTCACTTCATTCCAAATGGTTTCCAATTAATTGTTCCTTAACTACTTTTAGAAAAGTTTTGGGATAGAGACTCCATTTTAGTTTGAATTTCCAGTTTAATGGATTCAGCAGTCCTGTCAGTAGGGCACGCTGCCTCCAGTGACCTGTGAGGGAGGCGCGGCCTGCACTTCCTGCACTGACCACAGGGTGGCGCCGAGTTCGCCTCTCTGACCCACAGCGCATGCTCGTTCCCTGCGAACTCGAATGTGAGGTCAGCTGAAAGGAGTTGTGCCTCGTCAGGCGAGGGGGCGGGGGCGGGGGCGGGGGCCTTCGGGTAGGATGCCCGGCTCAGCGTCTCTGCTGAGAGGAGCTCGGTCTCCGTCTCCTTAGGACTCGCTGGGGTTTCGGCTTCAGGACAAAGTGGGGCTGCGTCCACGCTGACTAGGGAACTAGGTTTACTGAGGACCCAGGTGATGCCTGAGGAAAAGGTGAAGAGACGGTGAGGAAAAGTGGGGAGAAGCTTCCTGTGGGCGACTGACCGTTGAGGGGGTCCGTCTTCGTGTGAGCGAGGGAGGGCTTGGCGTGGAAAGCTGGGTTTTTGGTCAGGTTTGTGTGCAGGGTAGCCAGCGTGAGTTATGGGGCGTCCAGTTTTCCCAGCACCATTTATCGTGGGGAGTGTCGTGCTCCTTGGTGTGTCCTTGGTCCCTGTGTCATAAATTCACCGACCCCGTCCGTGGGGGTTGAATTCTGGTCTCTCTGTCCTGTTCCTCTGGTCCCTGTGCCCGTTTTGAGCCAGTTCCACGCTCTTTTGGTGACTGTAGCTTCTCAGCAGAGTGTGACGTCAGGGAGGGAGATGCCTCCAGCCCGTTCTCTTTTTTCAGGGTTTCTTTGGCTATTTGGGGTCCTTTGTGGTTCCCCACAGATATTAGGAGGATTTGCTCTATTTGGGGGGAAAATACCATGGAAGATTGGGAGGGATTGCATTCACTGTGTCCACTGCTTTGGGTAGCATGGATGTTTTAACAATATTAATTGTTCCATTCCATGAGAACAGGATATCTTTCCATTTATTGGTGTGTTTTGCAATGTCTTCATCAATGTCTTAAAGTTTTCAGTGTGCAGGTCTTTCACCTCCTTGGTTGACTTTATTCCCAGGTATTTTGTTCTTTTTGATGCAGTTGTAAATAGGGTTGCTTTCTTTCTCTTCCTGATGGTTCATTATTAGTGTTTAGAAATGCAACTGGTTTCTGTGTATTGATTTTGCAACTTTACTGAATTTATTTATTAGTTCTAATCGTTTTTTTGTGGAATGAAGTGGAAAATTGGAATTCAAAAATCCTACTGTTTCTACCATATCCAGGTCGTCCACAACACGGAGGACAGCGGCTCCTAATATAACCTTCCCACAGTGCCTCTAAATGACATGTGGACTTTGGGTGAACTGGATCTGGGTAAGGCTTGGCTTCTATATGGAAGTTTGATGTTTTCTCTGCTTTTCTGGCATGCTGTTGACATACATGATGTTTTGAAAAGTAATTGACTTTCCAGTAATTTCAAACATACAACTTTACATACATAAAAACAAGTCTTGTACCTTGATTAAATATACTCCTCAATATTGATGTTGACATTATTACAAATGGAATTGTTCTCAGAAATTCTTTTTCAGATTATTTTTTGCCAGCGTATGCATATAAGATAGATTTTCATGAATTGATATTTTGTTCTATAACTTTGCTTATTACTTAGTTGATTAGCTCAAATAATTTCTTTGCTGATTATAGGTAGTTTCATATATAAGATGATGTGACCTATGTTCTGTGAAGAGACACGGTTTTAATTTTTCCATTCACCCATGGATGCCTTTTATTTCTTTCCTCAAGATTCTGGGTAGAACTTCCAGTACACTATTGAGTAACAGTTATGAAGGGCAGCTTCCTGGCCCTGTTCCTGATTTCAGGAGTAAATCTTTCAGTCTTTAACGTTGAGCATGATGTTTGCTGTGGCTTTTTGTACTACTCTTTTCCCTATTGAACCAATTTACTTTTATTCCTGCTTTCTTGAGTGTTTTTCATGAAATAACACTGGATTTTCATTGTAGATTTTTTGCATTAATTGATATGGTTATGTGTTTTTGCTTCACACCATTATTGTGGTTGAATACATTGCTTACTTTTAATATGTTGAGCAACCCGAAATTCCTGGTGTAGAGATACTTGCTTATGGCATTATCCATTTAAAGTTCTGTTGGTTTCATGTTGCTATTATTGTGTGATAGATTTTTACATTCATATTTATAAGTTGTACTGGGGTAGTTTTCTTGTTTTTTTCCTGTATTTTTAAAATCGTTTTTAAAATAGTGGTTTTATTTCATTTTAATTATTTATTTATTTTGGCCATGTCCCATGGCTTGTGGGATCTTAGTTCCCCAGTCAGGGATCGAACCCGAGCCCTTGGCAGTGAAAGCACAGAGTCCTAACCACTGGGCCACCAGGGAATTCCCCAGTTTTCTTTGTCAAGATGTATTTGTATAATCTGATTAGACTTGGCTTGGTGTAAGTGGTTTGGAGGGTTAGCATTAGGGCTGGGGCTGGTGTGAGGGTTGGGGCTGTGTATGGTTTATGGTTGCTGTGATGGTTTAAGTTTTATGGTTAATGAGTTATTTATGGGTATGGTTAATGAATATATTTTATGGTTTGCTTATGGTTATGGTTTTGCTTATTGGTTAAGGCTTATGGTTTTGGTCTCAGGGTGTTAGGGTTCTGTGTTAGAGTGGGTGTTAGGGTATGGGTGAGAATTGGGGTACAGGTAGGATGTGGGTAGAGCATGGGTTAGGGTAAGGTACAGGTTTAGGGTACGGGTTAGGCTAAGGTTAGGTCAGGGCTTAGGGTCAGGATCAGAGTTTAGGGTTAGGGTCCATGTCAGGATTAGCATCAAGGTTGAGCGAGGCCGTTGTTTTCTGCTCCTCCAGTGCTGGATTCTCATTGATACATAAATGAAATGTCTGCTCTGGTCACCCACTGTTTCAAATTGAGCTCAGCCTTAGTCAAGGGTTCTTAGGGCCTCAGAGGTCATGCAGGGTTTCCCTCCACCCTCCCTCCTGGGAAGGGTGATGCAGGCCCCACTCTGTCTGGGCAGCCCCAGGTCCAGCATGGCCCTGACATGCAGGATACTAAGTAGACGTGATGTAAGACTTGGTGCATCAGTCTTCCAGCCCCCAGGGGCTGCCTGTTTTTTTCTCTTAATTAATTAATTAATTAACTTTGGGCTGTGTTGGGTCTGCATTGCTGCACGGAGGCTTTCTCTAGTTGCGGCAAGAGGGGGCTTCTCATTGCGGTGGCTTCTCTTGATGCAGAGCACAGGCTCTAAGCACGTGGGCTTCAGCAGTTGGGGCTCGCGGGTTCTAGAGCGCAGGCTCAGTAGTTGTGGTACACCGGCTTAGTTGCTCCACAGCATGTGGGATCTTCCCGGACCAGGGCTCAAACCCGTGTCCCCTGCATTGGCAGGTGGATTCTTAACCACTTCGCCACCAGGGAAGTCTGGTGTTGCGTTCGTGAGGGCTGGTGGGGAGCTCTTGGGACTGGACGGATCCTTTGTTCCATCTGCACGGGTGTCCAAGCAGCTCTCAGAACAGCCCTTGGCCTCTGAGCATCCAGGCAGGCACCCACGTTCCTCCAGCTCAGGTTAGCCTTGGCCCCTCCAGCCCCCGTGGCCAATTACTGAGCTGATTGTGTCTTTACTCTTTAAAATTAAATCACTCTCTCCAGGTGGGCGAGAAGTTTACTTGTGAACTTCGTTAGGGTTAGGGGTTAGGGTTTAAGGGTTAGGGCTAGGGCTAGGGGTTAGGGTTATGCTTATGGTTGGGTTAGGGTTACGGGTTAGGGTTAGGGTTGAGGTTTAGGGTTAGGGTTAGTGTTGGGTTATGGTTAGGGTTAAGGTAGGGTTAGGGTTGGGTTAGGGTTAGGGTTAGGGTTAGGGTTTAGGGTTAGGGTGTCCAGCCTTACGTCCCATTCAGCTGTGGGTGTAGATGTGGTCAGTCCAGTTGCATCACAGCCCCTGATTGAATTTTGTAAGAATTCCTCTCTCTCTCACTGTCTTTTTTTTTATAATTAATTTTTATAATGGGGTGTAGCTGATTTGCAATGTTGTGTTTCTTGGTGCTGTACATCCACCTGAGTCACTTACAGAGAGACATCAATAAATTCTTTTCTAGTTTCTAGTAGTCAGATGTATGTTTTTTCTGTGAATAGAGTGTGCTGAGTCCAGTTCCTTGAACAATGAGTATGTCTTGGCGATTACATTATTGGCGTATGGAACGGTATCTGTGCCAATTTCAACCTCCTGGTTTATGCATCACCGCACCACACTTTTCTCCTTAAGCAGCCATAAGTGTGTTTTGTAAATGTGTGATGGTGTTCTGTTTGTAATTCAGTTCATGGTTGGCGATTTTTAGATTCCCTTTATAAGTGATATCTTATGATAAGTTTCTCTTGCTGTCTAACTTCTTTCACTCTCAATGACCATACATAAGTCCCCCTGAGTTGCTGCAACTGGCCTCATTTCATTGATTTTAGGGCTGAGGAATATTCCGTGGTGCTTAAGTGCCAAATTTTCTTTCACCGTTTTTTCCTTCCAAGGACTCTTAAGTTGTACCCAAGTCGAGGCTGTTGTAAACATAGCAGCAGTAAACGGGGTGCCTGCGTCCTGTGGATTTTTGGTTTTTCCACAATATAGGCCCATGAGTGGAAGCGCCCTATGCTTCGTAGCTCTGTTTTTTAGATGTTTCAGGAAACACAGCACACTTCTCCAGAGTGGCCGTTGGCAATTTACATTCCCCCTTCAGCATAACAAGGCTCCCTTTTCTCCTCTCCTTGTCCTGCATATCTGGTTTTTACCCTTTGTGAGGATGGTCCTTTTTTCTGACTCGAAGTGATACCTCTTTGTAGCGTTGATTTGCATTGCCCGCTTCTTTGTTTGGCCAAAAAGGGCGTATGCGTTTTTCCTGAATATATTCTGTTAGTTAAATTTGAGAGACAGCTTTTTTTTTTAAATTGATTAATTAATTAATTTATTTTTGGCTGCGTTGGGTCTTCGTTTCTGTGCGAAGGCTTTCTCTAGTTGTGGCAAGCGGGGGCCACTCTTCATCGCGGTGCGCGGGCCTCTCACTATCGCCGCCTCTCTTGTTGCGGAGCACACGCTCCAGAAGCGCAGGCTCAGTAGTTGTGGCTCACGGGCCTAGTTGCTCCGCGGCATCTGGGATCTTCCCAGACCAGGGCTCGAAGCCGTGTCCCCTGCATTAGCCGGCAGATTCTCAACCACTGCGCCACCAGGGAAGCCCCTTGAATAGTTTTGTATTTAAAGTTTGTCTGTGGGGACTTCCCTGGTGACGCAGTGGTTAAGAGTCCGCCTGCCAATGCAGGGGACACGGGCTCGAGCCCTGGTCCGGGAAGCTCCCACATGCCGCAGAGCAACCAAGCCTGCACGGCACAACTACTGAAGCCTGCGCGCCTAGAGCCCGTGCTCGCCCACAAGAGAAGCCACCGCAATGAGAAGCCCGTGCACCGCAATGAAGAGTAGCCCTGCTCGACGCAACTAGAGAAAGCCCACATGCAGCAACGAAGACCCAATGCAGCCAAACATAAATTATAAACTAAAATAAAATTTGCCTCTGAATAACTTTGAGTGAATTTGGTATAAGTTGTAAAGTTTGCATCTACATTCACTTCATTCCAAATGGTTTCCAATTAATTTTTCCTTAACTACTTTTAGAAAAGTTTTGGGATAGAGACTCCATTTTAGTTTGAATTTCCAGTTTAATGGATTCAGCAGTCCTGTCAGTAGGGCACGCTGCCTCCAGTGACCTGTGAGGGAGGCGCGGCCTGCACTTCCTGCACTGATCACAGGGTGGCGCCGAGTTCGCCTCTCTGACCCACAGCGCATGCTCGTTCCCTGCGAACTCGAATGTGAGGTCAGCTGAAAGGAGTTGTGCCTCGTCAGGCGAGGGGGCGGGGGCGGGGGCGGGGGCCTTCGGGTAGGATGCCCGGCTCAGCGTCTCTGCTGAGAGGAGCTCGGTCTCCGTCTCCTTAGGACTCGCTGGGGTTTCGGCTTCAGGACAAAGTGGGGCTGCGTCCACGCTGACTAGGGAACTAGGTTTACTGAGGACCCAGGTGATGCCTGAGGAAAAGGTGAAGAGACGGTGAGGAAAAGTGGGGAGAAGCTTCCTGTGGGCGACTGACCGTTGAGGGGGTCCGTCTTCGTGTGAGCGAGGGAGGGCTTGGCGTGGAAAGCTGGGTTTTTGGTCAGGTTTGTGTGCAGGGTAGCCAGCGTGAGTTATGGGGCGTCCAGTTTTCCCAGCACCATTTATCGTGGGGAGTGTCGTGCTCCTTGGTGTGTCCTTGGTCCCTGTGTCATAAATTCACCGACCCCGTCCGTGGGGGTTGAATTCTGGTCTCTCTGTCCTGTTCCTCTGGTCCCTGTGCCCGTTTTGAGCCAGTTCCACGCTCTTTTGGTGACTGTAGCTTCTCAGCAGAGTGTGACGTCAGGGAGGGAGATGCCTCCAGCCCGTTCTCTTTTTTCAGGGTTTCTTTGGCTATTTGGGGTCCTTTGTGGTTCCCCACAGATATTAGGAGGATTTGCTCTATTTGGGGGGAAAATACCATGGAAGATTGGGAGGGATTGCATTCACTGTGTCCACTGCTTTGGGTAGCATGGATGTTTTAACAATATTAATTGTTCCATTCCATGAGAACAGGATATCTTTCCATTTATTGGTGTGTTTTGCAATGTCTTCATCAATGTCTTAAAGTTTTCAGTGTGCAGGTCTTTCACCTCCTTGGTTGACTTTATTCCCAGGTATTTTGTTCTTTTTGATGCAGTTGTAAATAGGGTTGCTTTCTTTCTCTTCCTGATGGTTCATTATTAGTGTTTAGAAATGCAACTGGTTTCTGTGTATTGATTTTGCAACTTTACTGAATTTATTTATTAGTTCTAATCGTTTTTTTGTGGAATGAAGTGGAAAATTGGAATTCAAAAATCCTACTGTTTCTACCATATCCAGGTCGTCCACAACACGGAGGACAGCGGCTCCTAATATAACCTTCCCACAGTGCCTCTAAATGACATGTGGACTTTGGGTGAACTGGATCTGGGTAAGGCTTGGCTTCTATATGGAAGTTTGATGTTTTCTCTGCTTTTCTGGCATGCTGTTGACATACATGATGTTTTGAAAAGTAATTGACTTTCCAGTAATTTCAAACATACAACTTTACATACATAAAAACAAGTCTTGTACCTTGATTAAATATACTCCTCAATATTGATGTTGACATTATTACAAATGGAATTGTTCTCAGAAATTCTTTTTCAGATTATTTTTTGCCAGCGTATGCATATAAGATAGATTTTCATGAATTGATATTTTGTTCTATAACTTTGCTTATTACTTAGTTGATTAGCTCAAATAATTTCTTTGCTGATTATAGGTAGTTTCATATATAAGATGATGTGACCTATGTTCTGTGAAGAGACACGGTTTTAATTTTTCCATTCACCCATGGATGCCTTTTATTTCTTTCCTCAAGATTCTGGGTAGAACTTCCAGTACACTATTGAGTAACAGTTATGAAGGGCAGCTTCCTGGCCCTGTTCCTGATTTCAGGAGTAAATCTTTCAGTCTTTAACGTTGAGCATGATGTTTGCTGTGGCTTTTTGTACTACTCTTTTCCCTATTGAACCAATTTACTTTTATTCCTGCTTTCTTGAGTGTTTTTCATGAAATAACACTGGATTTTCATTGTAGATTTTTTGCATTAATTGATATGGTTATGTGTTTTTGCTTCACACCATTATTGTGGTTGAATACATTGCTTACTTTTAATATGTTGAGCAACCCGAAATTCCTGGTGTAGAGATACTTGCTTATGGCATTATCCATTTAAAGTTCTGTTGGTTTCATGTTGCTATTATTGTGTGATAGATTTTTACATTCATATTTATAAGTTGTACTGGGGTAGTTTTCTTGTTTTTTTCCTGTATTTTTAAAATCGTTTTTAAAATAGTGGTTTTATTTCATTTTAATTATTTATTTATTTTGGCCATGTCCCATGGCTTGTGGGATCTTAGTTCCCCAGTCAGGGATCGAACCCGAGCCCTTGGCAGTGAAAGCACAGAGTCCTAACCACTGGGCCACCAGGGAATTCCCCAGTTTTCTTTGTCAAGATGTATTTGTATAATCTGATTAGACTTGGCTTGGTGTAAGTGGTTTGGAGGGTTAGCATTAGGGCTGGGGCTGGTGTGAGGGTTGGGGCTGTGTATGGTTTATGGTTGCTGTGATGGTTTAAGTTTTATGGTTAATGAGTTATTTATGGGTATGGTTAATGAATATATTTTATGGTTTGCTTATGGTTATGGTTTTGCTTATTGGTTAAGGCTTATGGTTTTGGTCTCAGGGTGTTAGGGTTCTGTGTTAGAGTGGGTGTTAGGGTATGGGTGAGAATTGGGGTACAGGTAGGATGTGGGTAGAGCATGGGTTAGGGTAAGGTACAGGTTTAGGGTACGGGTTAGGCTAAGGTTAGGTCAGGGCTTAGGGTCAGGATCAGAGTTTAGGGTTAGGGTCCATGTCAGGATTAGCATCAAGGTTGAGCGAGGCCGTTGTTTTCTGCTCCTCCAGTGCTGGATTCTCATTGATACATAAATGAAATGTCTGCTCTGGTCACCCACTGTTTCAAATTGAGCTCAGCCTTAGTCAAGGGTTCTTAGGGCCTCAGAGGTCATGCAGGGTTTCCCTCCACCCTCCCTCCTGGGAAGGGTGATGCAGGCCCCACTCTGTCTGGGCAGCCCCAGGTCCAGCATGGCCCTGACATGCAGGATACTAAGTAGACGTGATGTAAGACTTGGTGCATCAGTCTTCCAGCCCCCAGGGGCTGCCTGTTTTTTTCTCTTAATTAATTAATTAATTAACTTTGGGCTGTGTTGGGTCTGCATTGCTGCACGGAGGCTTTCTCTAGTTGCGGCAAGAGGGGGCTTCTCATTGCGGTGGCTTCTCTTGATGCAGAGCACAGGCTCTAAGCACGTGGGCTTCAGCAGTTGGGGCTCGCGGGTTCTAGAGCGCAGGCTCAGTAGTTGTGGTACACCGGCTTAGTTGCTCCACAGCATGTGGGATCTTCCCGGACCAGGGCTCAAACCCGTGTCCCCTGCATTGGCAGGTGGATTCTTAACCACTTCGCCACCAGGGAAGTCTGGTGTTGCGTTCGTGAGGGCTGGTGGGGAGCTCTTGGGACTGGACGGATCCTTTGTTCCATCTGCACGGGTGTCCAAGCAGCTCTCAGAACAGCCCTTGGCCTCTGAGCATCCAGGCAGGCACCCACGTTCCTCCAGCTCAGGTTAGCCTTGGCCCCTCCAGCCCCCGTGGCCAATTACTGAGCTGATTGTGTCTTTACTCTTTAAAATTAAATCACTCTCTCCAGGTGGGCGAGAAGTTTACTTGTGAACTTCGTTAGGGTTAGGGGTTAGGGTTTAAGGGTTAGGGCTAGGCCTAGGGGTTAGGGTTATGCTTATGGTTGGGTTAGGGTTACGGGTTAGGGTTAGGGTTGAGGTTTAGGGTTAGGGTTAGTGTTGGGTTATGGTTAGGGTTAAGGTAGGGTTAGGGTTGGGTTAGGGTTAGGGTTAGGGTTAGGGTTTAGGGTTAGGGTGTCCAGCCTTACGTCCCATTCAGCTGTGGGTGTAGATGTGGTCAGTCCAGTTGCATCACAGCCCCTGATTGAATTTTGTAAGAATTCCTCTCTCTCTCACTGTCTTTTTTTTTATAATTAATTTTTATAATGGGGTGTAGCTGATTTGCAATGTTGTGTTTCTTGGTGCTGTACATCCACCTGACTCACTTACAGAGAGACATCAATAAATTCTTTTCTAGTTTCTAGTAGTCAGATGTATGTTTTTTCTGTGAATAGAGTGTGCTGAGTCCAGTTCCTTGAACAATGAGTATGTCTTGGCGATTACATTATTGGCGTATGGAACGGTATCTGTGCCAATTTCAACCTCCTGGTTTATGCATCACCGCACCACACTTTTCTCCTTAAGCAGCCATAAGTGTGTTTTGTAAATGTGTGATGGTGTTCTGTTTGTAATTCAGTTCATGGTTGGCGATTTTTAGATTCCCTTTATAAGTGATATCTTATGATAAGTTTCTCTTGCTGTCTAACTTCTTTCACTCTCAATGACCATACATAAGTCCCCCTGAGTTGCTGCAACTGGCCTCATTTCATTGATTTTAGGGCTGAGGAATATTCCGTGGTGCTTAAGTGCCAAATTTTCTTTCACCGTTTTTTCCTTCCAAGGACTCTTAAGTTGTACCCAAGTCGAGGCTGTTGTAAACATAGCAGCAGTAAACGGGGTGCCTGCGTCCTGTGGATTTTTGGTTTTTCCACAATATAGGCCCATGAGTGGAAGCGCCCTATGCTTCGTAGCTCTGTTTTTTAGATGTTTCAGGAAACACAGCACACTTCTCCAGAGTGGCCGTTGGCAATTTACATTCCCCCTTCAGCATAACAAGGCTCCCTTTTCTCCTCTCCTTGTCCTGCATATCTGGTTTTTACCCTTTGTGAGGATGGTCCTTTTTTCTGACTCGAAGTGATACCTCTTTGTAGCGTTGATTTGCATTGCCCGCTTCTTTGTTTGGCCAAAAAGGGCGTATGCGTTTTTCCTGAATATATTCTGTTAGTTAAATTTGAGAGACAGCTTTTTTTTTTAAATTGATTAATTAATTAATTTATTTTTGGCTGCGTTGGGTCTTCGTTTCTGTGCGAAGGCTTTCTCTAGTTGTGGCAAGCGGGGGCCACTCTTCATCGCGGTGCGCGGGCCTCTCACTATCGCCGCCTCTCTTGTTGCGGAGCACACGCTCCAGAAGCGCAGGCTCAGTAGTTGTGGCTCACGGGCCTAGTTGCTCCGCGGCATGTGGGATCTTCCCAGACCAGGGCTCGAAGCCGTGTCCCCTGCATTAGCCGGCAGATTCTCAACCACTGCGCCACCAGGGAAGCCCCTTGAATAGTTTTGTATTTAAAGTTTGTCTGTGGGGACTTCCCTGGTGACGCAGTGGTTAAGAGTCCGCCTGCCAATGCAGGGGACACGGGCTCGAGCCCTGGTCCGGGAAGCTCCCACATGCCGCAGAGCAACCAAGCCTGCACGGCACAACTACTGAAGCCTGCGCGCCTAGAGCCCGTGCTCGCCCACAAGAGAAGCCACCGCAATGAGAAGCCCGTGCACCGCAATGAAGAGTAGCCCTGCTCGACGCAACTAGAGAAAGCCCACATGCAGCAACGAAGACCCAATGCAGCCAAACATAAATTATAAACTAAAATAAAATTTGCCTCTGAATAACTTTGAGTGAATTTGGTATAAGTTGTAAAGTTTGCATCTACATTCACTTCATTCCAAATGGTTTCCAATTAATTTTTCCTTAACTACTTTTAGAAAAGTTTTGGGATAGAGACTCCATTTTAGTTTGAATTTCCAGTTTAATGGATTCAGCAGTCCTGTCAGTAGGGCACGCTGCCTCCAGTGACCTGTGAGGGAGGCGCGGCCTGCACTTCCTGCACTGACCACAGGGTGGCGCCGAGTTCGCCTCTCTGACCCACAGCGCATGCTCGTTCCCTGCGAACTCGAATGTGAGGTCAGCTGAAAGGAGTTGTGCCTCCTCAGGCGAGGGGGCGGGGGCGGGGGCGGGGGCCTTCGGGTAGGATGCCCGGCTCAGCGTCTCTGCTGAGAGGAGCTCGGTCTCCGTCTCCTTAGGACTCGCTGGGGTTTCGGCTTCAGGACAAAGTGGGGCTGCGTCCACGCTGACTAGGGAACTAGGTTTACTGAGGACCCAGGTGATGCCTGAGGAAAAGGTGAAGAGACGGTGAGGAAAAGTGGGGAGAAGCTTCCTGTGGGCGACTGACCGTTGAGGGGGTCCGTCTTCGTGTGAGCGAGGGAGGGCTTGGCGTGGAAAGCTGGGTTTTTGGTCAGGTTTGTGTGCAGGGTAGCCAGCGTGAGTTATGGGGCGTCCAGTTTTCCCAGCACCATTTATCGTGGGGAGTGTCGTGCTCCTTGGTGTGTCCTTGGTCCCTGTGTCATAAATTCACCGACCCCGTCCGTGGGGGTTGAATTCTGGTCTCTCTGTCCTGTTCCTCTGGTCCCTGTGCCCGTTTTGAGCCAGTTCCATGCTCTTTTGGTGACTGTAGCTTCTCAGCAGAGTGTGACGTCAGGGAGGGAGATGCCTCCAGCCCGTTCTCTTTTTTCAGGGTTTCTTTGGCTATTTGGGGTCCTTTGTGGTTCCCCACAGATATTAGGAGGATTTGCTCTATTTGGGGGGAAAATACCATGGAAGATTGGGAGGGATTGCATTCACTGTGTCCACTGCTTTGGGTAGCATGGATGTTTTAACAATATTAATTGTTCCATTCCATGAGAACAGGATATCTTTCCATTTATTGGTGTGTTTTGCAATGTCTTCATCAATGTCTTAAAGTTTTCAGTGTGCAGGTCTTTCACCTCCTTGGTTGACTTTATTCCCAGGTATTTTGTTCTTTTTGATGCAGTTGTAAATAGGGTTGCTTTCTTTCTCTTCCTGATGGTTCATTATTAGTGTTTAGAAATGCAACTGGTTTCTGTGTATTGATTTTGCAACTTTACTGAATTTATTTATTAGTTCTAATCGTTTTTTTGTGGAATGAAGTGGAAAATTGGAATTCAAAAATCCTACTGTTTCTACCATATCCAGGTCGTCCACAACACGGAGGACAGCGGCTCCTAATATAACCTTCCCACAGTGCCTCTAAATGACATGTGGACTTTGGGTGAACTGGATCTGGGTAAGGCTTGGCTTCTATATGGAAGTTTGATGTTTTCTCTGCTTTTCTGGCATGCTGTTGACATACATGATGTTTTGAAAAGTAATTGACTTTCCAGTAATTTCAAACATACAACTTTACATACATAAAAACAAGTCTTGTACCTTGATTAAATATACTCCTCAATATTGATGTTGACATTATTATAAATGGAATTGTTCTCAGAAATTCTTTTTCAGATTATTTTTTGCCAGCGTATGCATATAAGATAGATTTTCATGAATTGATATTTTGTTCTATAACTTTGCTTATTACTTAGTTGATTAGCTCAAATAATTTCTTTGCTGATTATAGGTAGTTTCATATATAAGATGATGTGACCTATGTTCTGTGAAGAGACACGGTTTTAATTTTTCCATTCACCCATGGATGCCTTTTATTTCTTTCCTCAAGATTCTGGGTAGAACTTCCAGTACACTATTGAGTAACAGTTATGAAGGGCAGCTTCCTGGCCCTGTTCCTGATTTCAGGAGTAAATCTTTCAGTCTTTAACGTTGAGCATGATGTTTGCTGTGGCTTTTTGTACTACTCTTTTCCCTATTGAACCAATTTACTTTTATTCCTGCTTTCTTGAGTGTTTTTCATGAAATAACACTGGATTTTCATTGTAGATTTTTTGCATTAATTGATATGGTTATGTGTTTTTGCTTCACACCATTATTGTGGTTGAATACATTGCTTACTTTTAATATGTTGAGCAACCCGAAATTCCTGGTGTAGAGATACTTGCTTATGGCATTATCCATTTAAAGTTCTGTTGGTTTCATGTTGCTATTATTGTGTGATAGATTTTTACATTCATATTTATAAGTTGTACTGGGGTAGTTTTCTTGTTTTTTCCTGTATTTTTAAAATCATTTTTAAAATAGTGGTTTTATTTCATTTTAATTATTTATTTATTTTGGCCATGTCCCATGGCTTGTGGGATCTTAGTTCCCCAGTCAGGGATCGAACCCGAGCCCTTGGCAGTGAAAGCACAGAGTCCTAACCACTGGGCCACCAGGGAATTCCCCAGTTTTCTTTGTCAAGATGTATTTGTATAATCTGATTAGACTTGGCTTGGTGTAAGTGGTTTGGAGGGTTAGCATTAGGGCTGGGGCTGGTGTGAGGGTTGGGGCTGTGTATGGTTTATGGTTGCTGTGATGGTTTAAGTTTTATGGTTAATGAGTTATTTATGGGTATGGTTAATGAATATATTTTATGGTTTGCTTATGGTTATGGTTTTGCTTATTGGTTAAGGCTTATGGTTTTGGTCTCAGGGTGTTAGGGTTCTGTGTTAGAGTGGGTGTTAGGGTATGGGTGAGAATTGGGGTACAGGTAGGATGTGGGTAGAGCATGGGTTAGGGTAAGGTACAGGTTTAGGGTACGGGTTAGGCTAAGGTTAGGTCAGGGCTTAGGGTCAGGATCAGAGTTTAGGGTTAGGGTCCATGTCAGGATTAGCATCAAGGTTGAGCGAGGCCGTTGTTTTCTGCTCCTCCAGTGCTGGATTCTCATTGATACATAAATGAAATGTCTGCTCTGGTCACCCACTGTTTCAAATTGAGCTCAGCCTTAGTCAAGGGTTCTTAGGGCCTCAGAGGTCATGCAGGGTTTCCCTCCACCCTCCCTCCTGGGAAGGGTGATGCAGGCCCCACTCTGTCTGGGCAGCCCCAGGTCCAGCATGGCCCTGACATGCAGGATACTAAGTAGACGTGATGTAAGACTTGGTGCATCAGTCTTCCAGCCCCCAGGGGCTGCCTGTTTTTTTCTCTTAATTAATTAATTAATTAACTTTGGGCTGTGTTGGGTCTGCATTGCTGCACGGAGGCTTTCTCTAGTTGCGGCAAGAGGGGGCTTCTCATTGTGGTGGCTTCTCTTGATGCAGAGCACAGGCTCTAAGCACGTGGGCTTCAGCAGTTGGGGCTCGCGGGTTCTAGAGCGCAGGCTCAGTAGTTGTGGTACACCGGCTTAGTTGCTCCACAGCATGTGGGATCTTCCCGGACCAGGGCTCAAACCCGTGTCCCCTGCATTGGCAGGTGGATTCTTAACCACTGCGCCACCAGGGAAGTCTGGTGTTGCGTTCGTGAGGGCTGGTGGGGAGCTCTTGGGACTGGACGGATCCTTTGTTCCATCTGCACGGGTGTCCAAGCAGCTCTCAGAACAGCCCTTGGCCTCTGAGCATCCAGGCAGGCACCCACGTTCCTCCAGCTCAGGTTAGCCTTGGCCCCTCCAGCCCCCGTGGCCAATTACTGAGCTGATTGTGTCTTTACTCTTTAAAATTAAATCACTCTCTCCAGGTGGGCGAGAAGTTTACTTGTGAACTTCGTTAGGGTTAGGGGTTAGGGTTTAAGGGTTAGGGCTAGGGCTAGGGGTTAGGGTTATGCTTATGGTTGGGTTAGGGTTACGGGTTAGGGTTAGGGTTGAGGTTTAGGGTTAGGGTTAGTGTTGGGTTATGGTTAGGGTTAAGGTAGGGTTAGGGTTGGGTTAGGGTTAGGGTTAGGGTTAGGGTTTAGGGTTAGGGTGTCCAGCCTTACGTCCCATTCAGCTGTGGGTGTACATGTGGTCAGTCCAGTTGCATCACAGCCCCTGATTGAATTTTGTAAGAATTCCTCTCTCTCTCACTGTCTTTTTTTTTATAATTAATTTTTATAATGGGGTGTAGCTGATTTGCAATGTTGTGTTTCTTGGTGCTGTACATCCACCTGAGTCACTTACAGAGAGACATCAATAAATTCTTTTCTAGTTTCTAGTAGTCAGATGTATGTTTTTTCTGTGAATAGAGTGTGCTGAGTCCAGTTCCTTGAACAATGAGTATGTCTTGGCGATTACATTATTGGCGTATGGAACGGTATCTGTGCCAATTTCAACCTCCTGGTTTATGCATCACCGCACCACACTTTTCTCCTTAAGCAGCCATAAGTGTGTTTTGTAAATGTGTGATGGTGTTCTGTTTGTAATTCAGTTCATGGTTGGCGATTTTTAGATTCCCTTTATAAGTGATATCTTATGATAAGTTTCTCTTGCTGTCTAACTTCTTTCACTCTCAATGACCATACATAAGTCCCCCTGAGTTGCTGCAACTGGCCTCATTTCATTGATTTTAGGGCTGAGGAATATTCCGTGGTGCTTAAGTGCCAAATTTTCTTTCACCGTTTTTTCCTTCCAAGGACTCTTAAGTTGTACCCAAGTCGAGGCTGTTGTAAACATAGCAGCAGTAAACGGGGTGCCTGCGTCCTGTGGATTTTTGGTTTTTCCACAATATAGGCCCATGAGTGGAAGCGCCCTATGCTTCGTAGCTCTGTTTTTTAGATGTTTCAGGAAACACAGCACACTTCTCCAGAGTGGCCGTTGGCAATTTACATTCCCCCTTCAGCATAACAAGGCTCCCTTTTCTCCTCTCCTTGTCCTGCATATCTGGTTTTTACCCTTTGTGAGGATGGTCCTTTTTTCTGACTCGAAGTGATACCTCTTTGTAGCGTTGATTTGCATTGCCCGCTTCTTTGTTTGGCCAAAAAGGGCGTATGCGTTTTTCCTGAATATATTCTGTTAGTTAAATTTGAGAGACAGCTTTTTTTTTTAAATTGATTAATTAATTAATTTATTTTTGGCTGCGTTGGGTCTTCGTTTCTGTGCGAAGGCTTTCTCTAGTTGTGGCAAGCGGGGGCCACTCTTCATCGCGGTGCGCGGGCCTCTCACTATCGCCGCCTCTCTTGTTGCGGAGCACACGCTCCAGAAGCGCAGGCTCAGTAGTTGTGGCTCACGGGCCTAGTTGCTCCGCGGCATCTGGGATCTTCCCAGACCAGGGCTCGAAGCCGTGTCCCCTGCATTAGCCGGCAGATTCTCAACCACTGCGCCACCAGGGAAGCCCCTTGAATAGTTTTGTATTTAAAGTTTGTCTGTGGGGACTTCCCTGGTGACGCAGTGGTTAAGAGTCCGCCTGCCAATGCAGGGGACACGGGCTCGAGCCCTGGTCCGGGAAGCTCCCACATGCCGCAGAGCAACCAAGCCTGCACGGCACAACTACTGAAGCCTGCGCGCCTAGAGCCCGTGCTCGCCCACAAGAGAAGCCACCGCAATGAGAAGCCCGTGCACCGCAATGAAGAGTAGCCCTGCTCGACGCAACTAGAGAAAGCCCACATGCAGCAACGAAGACCCAATGCAGCCAAACATAAATTATAAACTAAAATAAAATTTGCCTCTGAATAACTTTGAGTGAATTTGGTATAAGTTGTAAAGTTTGCATCTACATTCACTTCATTCCAAATGGTTTCCAATTAATTTTTCCTTAACTACTTTTAGAAAAGTTTTGGGATAGAGACTCCATTTTAGTTTGAATTTCCAGTTTAATGGATTCAGCAGTCCTGTCAGTAGGGCACGCTGCCTCCAGTGACCTGTGAGGGAGGCGCGGCCTGCACTTCCTGCACTGACCACAGGGTGGCGCCGAGTTCGCCTCTCTGACCCACAGCGCATGCTCGTTCCCTGCGAACTCGAATGTGAGGTCAGCTGAAAGGAGTTGTGCCTCCTCAGGCGAGGGGGCGGGGGCGGGGGCGGGGGCCTTCGGGTAGGATGCCCGGCTCAGCGTCTCTGCTGAGAGGAGCTCGGTCTCCGTCTCCTTAGGACTCGCTGGGGTTTCGGCTTCAGGACAAAGTGGGGCTGCGTCCACGCTGACTAGGGAACTAGGTTTACTGAGGACCCAGGTGATGCCTGAGGAAAAGGTGAAGAGACGGTGAGGAAAAGTGGGGAGAAGCTTCCTGTGGGCGACTGACCGTTGAGGGGGTCCGTCTTCGTGTGAGCGAGGGAGGGCTTGGCGTGGAAAGCTGGGTTTTTGGTCAGGTTTGTGTGCAGGGTAGCCAGCGTGAGTTATGGGGCGTCCAGTTTTCCCAGCACCATTTATCGTGGGGAGTGTCGTGCTCCTTGGTGTGTCCTTGGTCCCTGTGTCATAAATTCACCGACCCCGTCCGTGGGGGTTGAATTCTGGTCTCTCTGTCCTGTTCCTCTGGTCCCTGTGCCCGTTTTGAGCCAGTTCCACGCTCTTTTGGTGACTGTAGCTTCTCAGCAGAGTGTGACGTCAGGGAGGGAGATGCCTCCAGCCCGTTCTCTTTTTTCAGGGTTTCTTTGGCTATTTGGGGTCCTTTGTGGTTCCCCACAGATATTAGGAGGATTTGCTCTATTTGGGGGGAAAATACCATGGAAGATTGGGAGGGATTGCATTCACTGTGTCCACTGCTTTGGGTAGCATGGATGTTTTAACAATATTAATTGTTCCATTCCATGAGAACAGGATATCTTTCCATTTATTGGTGTGTTTTGCAATGTCTTCATCAATGTCTTAAAGTTTTCAGTGTGCAGGTCTTTCACCTCCTTGGTTGACTTTATTCCCAGGTATTTTGTTCTTTTTGATGCAGTTGTAAATAGGGTTGCTTTCTTTCTCTTCCTGATGGTTCATTATTAGTGTTTAGAAATGCAACTGGTTTCTGTGTATTGATTTTGCAACTTTACTGAATTTATTTATTAGTTCTAATCGTTTTTTTGTGGAATGAAGTGGAAAATTGGAATTCAAAAATCCTACTGTTTCTACCATATCCAGGTCGTCCACAACACGGAGGACAGCGGCTCCTAATATAACCTTCCCACAGTGCCTCTAAATGACATGTGGACTTTGGGTGAACTGGATCTGGGTAAGGCTTGGCTTCTATATGGAAGTTTGATGTTTTCTCTGCTTTTCTGGCATGCTGTTGACATACATGATGTTTTGAAAAGTAATTGACTTTCCAGTAATTTCAAACATACAACTTTACATACATAAAAACAAGTCTTGTACCTTGATTAAATATACTCCTCAATATTGATGTTGACATTATTACAAATGGAATTGTTCTCAGAAATTCTTTTTCAGATTATTTTTTGCCAGCGTATGCATATAAGATAGATTTTCATGAATTGATATTTTGTTCTATAACTTTGCTTATTACTTAGTTGATTAGCTCAAATAATTTCTTTGCTGATTATAGGTAGTTTCATATATAAGATGATGTGACCTATGTTCTGTGAAGAGACACGGTTTTAATTTTTCCATTCACCCATGGATGCCTTTTATTTCTTTCCTCAAGATTCTGGGTAGAACTTCCAGTACACTATTGAGTAACAGTTATGAAGGGCAGCTTCCTGGCCCTGTTCCTGATTTCAGGAGTAAATCTTTCAGTCTTTAACGTTGAGCATGATGTTTGCTGTGGCTTTTTGTACTACTCTTTTCCCTATTGAACCAATTTACTTTTATTCCTGCTTTCTTGAGTGTTTTTCATGAAATAACACTGGATTTTCATTGTAGATTTTTTGCATTAATTGATATGGTTATGTGTTTTTGCTTCACACCATTATTGTGGTTGAATACATTGCTTACTTTTAATATGTTGAGCAACCCGAAATTCCTGGTGTAGAGATACTTGCTTATGGCATTATCCATTTAAAGTTCTGTTGGTTTCATGTTGCTATTATTGTGTGATAGATTTTTACATTCATATTTATAAGTTGTACTGGGGTAGTTTTCTTGTTTTTTTCCTGTATTTTTAAAATCGTTTTTAAAATAGTGGTTTTATTTCATTTTAATTATTTATTTATTTTGGCCATGTCCCATGGCTTGTGGGATCTTAGTTCCCCAGTCAGGGATCGAACCCGAGCCCTTGGCAGTGAAAGCACAGAGTCCTAACCACTGGGCCACCAGGGAATTCCCCAGTTTTCTTTGTCAAGATGTATTTGTATAATCTGATTAGACTTGGCTTGGTGTAAGTGGTTTGGAGGGTTAGCATTAGGGCTGGGGCTGGTGTGAGGGTTGGGGCTGTGTATGGTTTATGGTTGCTGTGATGGTTTAAGTTTTATGGTTAATGAGTTATTTATGGGTATGGTTAATGAATATATTTTATGGTTTGCTTATGGTTATGGTTTTGCTTATTGGTTAAGGCTTATGGTTTTGGTCTCAGGGTGTTAGGGTTCTGTGTTAGAGTGGGTGTTAGGGTATGGGTGAGAATTGGGGTACAGGTAGGATGTGGGTAGAGCATGGGTTAGGGTAAGGTACAGGTTTAGGGTACGGGTTAGGCTAAGGTTAGGTCAGGGCTTAGGGTCAGGATCAGAGTTTAGGGTTAGGGTCCATGTCAGGATTAGCATCAAGGTTGAGCGAGGCCGTTGTTTTCTGCTCCTCCAGTGCTGGATTCTCATTGATACATAAATGAAATGTCTGCTCTGGTCACCCACTGTTTCAAATTGAGCTCAGCCTTAGTCAAGGGTTCTTAGGGCCTCAGAGGTCATGCAGGGTTTCCCTCCACCCTCCCTCCTGGGAAGGGTGATGCAGGCCCCACTCTGTCTGGGCAGCCCCAGGTCCAGCATGGCCCTGACATGCAGGATACTAAGTAGACGTGATGTAAGACTTGGTGCATCAGTCTTCCAGCCCCCAGGGGCTGCCTGTTTTTTTCTCTTAATTAATTAATTAATTAACTTTGGGCTGTGTTGGGTCTGCATTGCTGCACGGAGGCTTTCTCTAGTTGCGGCAAGAGGGGGCTTCTCATTGCGGTGGCTTCTCTTGATGCAGAGCACAGGCTCTAAGCACGTGGGCTTCAGCAGTTGGGGCTCGCGGGTTCTAGAGCGCAGGCTCAGTAGTTGTGGTACACCGGCTTAGTTGCTCCACAGCATGTGGGATCTTCCCGGACCAGGGCTCAAACCCGTGTCCCCTGCATTGGCAGGTGGATTCTTAACCACTTCGCCACCAGGGAAGTCTGGTGTTGCGTTCGTGAGGGCTGGTGGGGAGCTCTTGGGACTGGACGGATCCTTTGTTCCATCTGCACGGGTGTCCAAGCAGCTCTCAGAACAGCCCTTGGCCTCTGAGCATCCAGGCAGGCACCCACGTTCCTCCAGCTCAGGTTAGCCTTGGCCCCTCCAGCCCCCGTGGCCAATTACTGAGCTGATTGTGTCTTTACTCTTTAAAATTAAATCACTCTCTCCAGGTGGGCGAGAAGTTTACTTGTGAACTTCGTTAGGGTTAGGGGTTAGGGTTTAAGGGTTAGGGCTAGGCCTAGGGGTTAGGGTTATGCTTATGGTTGGGTTAGGGTTACGGGTTAGGGTTAGGGTTGAGGTTTAGGGTTAGGGTTAGTGTTGGGTTATGGTTAGGGTTAAGGTAGGGTTAGGGTTGGGTTAGGGTTAGGGTTAGGGTTAGGGTTTAGGGTTAGGGTGTCCAGCCTTACGTCCCATTCAGCTGTGGGTGTAGATGTGGTCAGTCCAGTTGCATCACAGCCCCTGATTGAATTTTGTAAGAATTCCTCTCTCTCTCACTGTCTTTTTTTTTATAATTAATTTTTATAATGGGGTGTAGCTGATTTGCAATGTTGTGTTTCTTGGTGCTGTACATCCACCTGAGTCACTTACAGAGAGACATCAATAAATTCTTTTCTAGTTTCTAGTAGTCAGATGTATGTTTTTTCTGTGAATAGAGTGTGCTGAGTCCAGTTCCTTGAACAATGAGTATGTCTTGGCGATTACATTATTGGCGTATGGAACGGTATCTGTGCCAATTTCAACCTCCTGGTTTATGCATCACCGCACCACACTTTTCTCCTTAAGCAGCCATAAGTGTGTTTTGTAAATGTGTGATGGTGTTCTGTTTGTAATTCAGTTCATGGTTGGCGATTTTTAGATTCCCTTTATAAGTGATATCTTATGATAAGTTTCTCTTGCTGTCTAACTTCTTTCACTCTCAATGACCATACATAAGTCCCCCTGAGTTGCTGCAACTGGCCTCATTTCATTGATTTTAGGGCTGAGGAATATTCCGTGGTGCTTAAGTGCCAAATTTTCTTTCACCGTTTTTTCCTTCCAAGGACTCTTAAGTTGTACCCAAGTCGAGGCTGTTGTAAACATAGCAGCAGTAAACGGGGTGCCTGCGTCCTGTGGATTTTTGGTTTTTCCACAATATAGGCCCATGAGTGGAAGCGCCCTATGCTTCGTAGCTCTGTTTTTTAGATGTTTCAGGAAACACAGCACACTTCTCCAGAGTGGCCGTTGGCAATTTACATTCCCCCTTCAGCATAACAAGGCTCCCTTTTCTCCTCTCCTTGTCCTGCATATCTGGTTTTTACCCTTTGTGAGGATGGTCCTTTTTTCTGACTCGAAGTGATACCTCTTTGTAGCGTTGATTTGCATTGCCCGCTTCTTTGTTTGGCCAAAAAGGGCGTATGCGTTTTTCCTGAATATATTCTGTTAGTTAAATTTGAGAGACAGCTTTTTTTTTTAAATTGATTAATTAATTAATTTATTTTTGGCTGCGTTGGGTCTTCGTTTCTGTGCGAAGGCTTTCTCTAGTTGTGGCAAGCGGGGGCCACTCTTCATCGCGGTGCGCGGGCCTCTCACTATCGCCGCCTCTCTTGTTGCGGAGCACACGCTCCAGAAGCGCAGGCTCAGTAGTTGTGGCTCACGGGCCTAGTTGCTCCGCGGCATCTGGGATCTTCCCAGACCAGGGCTCGAAGCCGTGTCCCCTGCATTAGCCGGCAGATTCTCAACCACTGCGCCACCAGGGAAGCCCCTTGAATAGTTTTGTATTTAAAGTTTGTCTGTGGGGACTTCCCTGGTGACGCAGTGGTTAAGAGTCCGCCTGCCAATGCAGGGGACACGGGCTCGAGCCCTGGTCCGGGAAGCTCCCACATGCCGCAGAGCAACCAAGCCTGCACGGCACAACTACTGAAGCCTGCGCGCCTAGAGCCCGTGCTCGCCCACAAGAGAAGCCACCGCAATGAGAAGCCCGTGCACCGCAATGAAGAGTAGCCCTGCTCGACGCAACTAGAGAAAGCCCACATGCAGCAACGAAGACCCAATGCAGCCAAACATAAATTATAAACTAAAATAAAATTTGCCTCTGAATAACTTTGAGTGAATTTGGTATAAGTTGTAAAGTTTGCATCTACATTCACTTCATTCCAAATGGTTTCCAATTAATTTTTCCTTAACTACTTTTAGAAAAGTTTTGGGATAGAGACTCCATTTTAGTTTGAATTTCCAGTTTAATGGATTCAGCAGTCCTGTCAGTAGGGCACGCTGCCTCCAGTGACCTGTGAGGGAGGCGCGGCCTGCACTTCCTGCACTGACCACAGGGTGGCGCCGAGTTCGCCTCTCTGACCCACAGCGCATGCTCGTTCCCTGCGAACTCGAATGTGAGGTCAGCTGAAAGGAGTTGTGCCTCCTCAGGCGAGGGGGCGGGGGCGGGGGCGGGGGCCTTCGGGTAGGATGCCCGGCTCAGCGTCTCTGCTGAGAGGAGCTCGGTCTCCGTCTCCTTAGGACTCGCTGGGGTTTCGGCTTCAGGACAAAGTGGGGCTGCGTCCACGCTGACTAGGGAACTAGGTTTACTGAGGACCCAGGTGATGCCTGAGGAAAAGGTGAAGAGACGGTGAGGAAAAGTGGGGAGAAGCTTCCTGTGGGCGACTGACCGTTGAGGGGGTCCGTCTTCGTGTGAGCGAGGGAGGGCTTGGCGTGGAAAGCTGGGTTTTTGGTCAGGTTTGTGTGCAGGGTAGCCAGCGTGAGTTATGGGGCGTCCAGTTTTCCCAGCACCATTTATCGTGGGGAGTGTCGTGCTCCTTGGTGTGTCCTTGGTCCCTGTGTCATAAATTCACCGACCCCGTCCGTGGGGGTTGAATTCTGGTCTCTCTGTCCTGTTCCTCTGGTCCCTGTGCCCGTTTTGAGCCAGTTCCACGCTCTTTTGGTGACTGTAGCTTCTCAGCAGAGTGTGACGTCAGGGAGGGAGATGCCTCCAGCCCGTTCTCTTTTTTCAGGGTTTCTTTGGCTATTTGGGGTCCTTTGTGGTTCCCCACAGATATTAGGAGGATTTGCTCTATTTGGGGGGAAAATACCATGGAAGATTGGGAGGGATTGCATTCACTGTGTCCACTGCTTTGGGTAGCATGGATGTTTTAACAATATTAATTGTTCCATTCCATGAGAACAGGATATCTTTCCATTTATTGGTGTGTTTTGCAATGTCTTCATCAATGTCTTCAAGTTTTCAGTGTGCAGGTCTTTCACCTCCTTGGTTGACTTTATTCCCAGGTATTTTGTTCTTTTTGATGCAGTTGTAAATAGGGTTGCTTTCTTTCTCTTCCTGATGGTTCATTATTAGTGTTTAGAAATGCAACTGGTTTCTGTGTATTGATTTTGCAACTTTACTGAATTTATTTATTAGTTCTAATCGTTTTTTTGTGGAATGAAGTGGAAAATTGGAATTCAAAAATCCTACTGTTTCTACCATATCCAGGTCGTCCACAACACGGAGGACAGCGGCTCCTAATATAACCTTCCCACAGTGCCTCTAAATGACATGTGGACTTTGGGTGAACTGGATCTGGGTAAGGCTTGGCTTCTATATGGAAGTTTGATGTTTTCTCTGCTTTTCTGGCATGCTGTTGACATACATGATGTTTTGAAAAGTAATTGACTTTCCAGTAATTTCAAACATACAACTTTACATACATAAAAACAAGTCTTGTACCTTGATTAAATATACTCCTCAATATTGATGTTGACATTATTACAAATGGAATTGTTCTCAGAAATTCTTTTTCAGATTATTTTTTGCCAGCGTATGCATATAAGATAGATTTTCATGAATTGATATTTTGTTCTATAACTTTGCTTATTACTTAGTTGATTAGCTCAAATAATTTCTTTGCTGATTATAGGTAGTTTCATATATAAGATGATGTGACCTATGTTCTGTGAAGAGACACGGTTTTAATTTTTCCATTCACCCATGGATGCCTTTTATTTCTTTCCTCAAGATTCTGGGTAGAACTTCCAGTACACTATTGAGTAACAGTTATGAAGGGCAGCTTCCTGGCCCTGTTCCTGATTTCAGGAGTAAATCTTTCAGTCTTTAACGTTGAGCATGATGTTTGCTGTGGCTTTTTGTACTACTCTTTTCCCTATTGAACCAATTTACTTTTATTCCTGCTTTCTTGAGTGTTTTTCATGAAATAACACTGGATTTTCATTGTAGATTTTTTGCATTAATTGATATGGTTATGTGTTTTTGCTTCACACCATTATTGTGGTTGAATACATTGCTTACTTTTAATATGTTGAGCAACCCGAAATTCCTGGTGTAGAGATACTTGCTTATGGCATTATCCATTTAAAGTTCTGTTGGTTTCATGTTGCTATTATTGTGTGATAGATTTTTACATTCATATTTATAAGTTGTACTGGGGTAGTTTTCTTGTTTTTTTCCTGTATTTTTAAAATCGTTTTTAAAATAGTGGTTTTATTTCATTTTAATTATTTATTTATTTTGGCCATGTCCCATGGCTTGTGGGATCTTAGTTCCCCAGTCAGGGATCGAACCCGAGCCCTTGGCAGTGAAAGCACAGAGTCCTAACCACTGGGCCACCAGGGAATTCCCCAGTTTTCTTTGTCAAGATGTATTTGTATAATCTGATTAGACTTGGCTTGGTGTAAGTGGTTTGGAGGGTTAGCATTAGGGCTGGGGCTGGTGTGAGGGTTGGGGCTGTGTATGGTTTATGGTTGCTGTGATGGTTTAAGTTTTATGGTTAATGAGTTATTTATGGGTATGGTTAATGAATATATTTTATGGTTTGCTTATGGTTATGGTTTTGCTTATTGGTTAAGGCTTATGGTTTTGGTCTCAGGGTGTTAGGGTTCTGTGTTAGAGTGGGTGTTAGGGTATGGGTGAGAATTGGGGTACAGGTAGGATGTGGGTAGAGCATGGGTTAGGGTAAGGTACAGGTTTAGGGTACGGGTTAGGCTAAGGTTAGGTCAGGGCTTAGGGTCAGGATCAGAGTTTAGGGTTAGGGTCCATGTCAGGATTAGCATCAAGGTTGAGCGAGGCCGTTGTTTTCTGCTCCTCCAGTGCTGGATTCTCATTGATACATAAATGAAATGTCTGCTCTGGTCACCCACTGTTTCAAATTGAGCTCAGCCTTAGTCAAGGGTTCTTAGGGCCTCAGAGGTCATGCAGGGTTTCCCTCCACCCTCCCTCCTGGGAAGGGTGATGCAGGCCCCACTCTGTCTGCGCAGCCCCAGGTCCAGCATGGCCCTGACATGCAGGATACTAAGTAGACGTGATGTACGACTTGGTGCATCAGTCTTCCAGCCCCCAGGGGCTGCCTGTTTTTTTCTCTTAATTAATTAATTAATTAACTTTGGGCTGTGTTGGGTCTGCATTGCTGCACGGAGGCTTTCTCTAGTTGCGGCAAGAGGGGGCTTCTCATTGCGGTGGCTTCTCTTGATGCAGAGCACAGGCTCTAAGCACGTGGGCTTCAGCAGTTGGGGCTCGCGGGTTCTAGAGCGCAGGCTCAGTAGTTGTGGTACACCGGCTTAGTTGCTCCACAGCATGTGGGATCTTCCCGGACCAGGGCTCAAACCCGTGTCCCCTGCATTGGCAGGTGGATTCTTAACCACTGCGCCACCAGGGAAGTCTGGTGTTGCGTTCGTGAGGGCTGGTGGGGAGCTCTTGGGACTGGACGGATCCTTTGTTCCATCTGCACGGGTGTCCAAGCAGCTCTCAGAACAGCCCTTGGCCTCTGAGCATCCAGGCAGGCACCCACGTTCCTCCAGCTCAGGTTAGCCTTGGCCCCTCCAGCCCCCGTGGCCAATTACTGAGCTGATTGTGTCTTTACTCTTTAAAATTAAATCACTCTCTCCAGGTGGGCGAGAAGTTTACTTGTGAACTTCGTTAGGGTTTGGGGTTAGGGTTTAAGGGTTAGGGCTAGGGCTAGGGGTTAGGGTTATGCTTATGGTTGGGTTAGGGTTACGGGTTAGGGTTAGGGTTGAGGTTTAGGGTTAGGGTTAGTGTTGGGTTATGGTTAGGGTTAAGGTAGGGTTAGGGTTGGGTTAGGGTTAGGGTTAGGGTTAGGGTTTAGGGTTAGGGTGTCCAGCCTTACGTCCCATTCAGCTGTGGGTGTAGATGTGGTCAGTCCAGTTGCATCACAGCCCCTGATTGAATTTTGTAAGAATTCCTCTCTCTCTCACTGTCTTTTTTTTTATAATTAATTTTTATAATGGGGTGTAGCTGATTTGCAATGTTGTGTTTCTTGGTGCTGTACATCCACCTGAGTCACTTACAGAGAGACATCAATAAATTCTTTTCTAGTTTCTAGTAGTCAGATGTATGTTTTTTCTGTGAATAGAGTGTGCTGAGTCCAGTTCCTTGAACAATGAGTATGTCTTGGCGATTACATTATTGGCGTATGGAACGGTATCTGTGCCAATTTCAACCTCCTGGTTTATGCATCACCGCACCACACTTTTCTCCTTAAGCAGCCATAAGTGTGTTTTGTAAATGTGTGATGGTGTTCTGTTTGTAATTCAGTTCATGGTTGGCGATTTTTAGATTCCCTTTATAAGTGATATCTTATGATAAGTTTCTCTTGCTGTCTAACTTCTTTCACTCTCAATGACCATACATAAGTCCCCCTGAGTTGCTGCAACTGGCCTCATTTCATTGATTTCAGGGCTGAGGAATATTCCGTGGTGCTTAAGTGCCAAATTTTCTTTCACCGTTTTTTCCTTCCAAGGACTCTTAAGTTTTACCCAAGTCGAGGCTGTTGTAAACATAGCAGCAGTAAACGGGGTGCCTGCGTCCTGTGGATTTTTGGTTTTTCCACAATATAGGCCCATGAGTGGAAGCGCCCTATGCTTCGTAGCTCTGTTTTTTAGATGTTTCAGGAAACACAGCACACTTCTCCAGAGTGGCCGTTGGCAATTTACATTCCCCCTTCAGCATAACAAGGCTCCCTTTTCTCCTCTCCTTGTCCTGCATATCTGGTTTTTACCCTTTGTGAGGATGGTCCTTTTTTCTGACTCGAAGTGATACCTCTTTGTAGCGTTGATTTGCATTGCCCGCTTCTTTGTTTGGCCAAAAAGGGCGTATGCGTTTTTCCTGAATATATTCTGTTAGTTAAATTTGAGAGACAGCTTTTTTTTTTAAATTGATTAATTAATTAATTTATTTTTGGCTGCGTTGGGTCTTCGTTTCTGTGCGAAGGCTTTCTCTAGTTGTGGCAAGCGGGGGCCACTCTTCATCGCGGTGCGCGGGCCTCTCACTATCGCCGCCTCTCTTGTTGCGGAGCACACGCTCCAGAAGCGCAGGCTCAGTAGTTGTGGCTCACGGGCCTAGTTGCTCCGCGGCATCTGGGATCTTCCCAGACCAGGGCTCGAAGCCGTGTCCCCTGCATTAGCCGGCAGATTCTCAACCACTGCGCCACCAGGGAAGCCCCTTGAATAGTTTTGTATTTAAAGTTTGTCTGTGGGGACTTCCCTGGTGACGCAGTGGTTAAGAGTCCGCCTGCCAATGCAGGGGACACGGGCTCGAGCCCTGGTCCGGGAAGCTCCCACATGCCGCAGAGCAACCAAGCCTGCACGGCACAACTACTGAAGCCTGCGCGCCTAGAGCCCGTGCTCGCCCACAAGAGAAGCCACCGCAATGAGAAGCCCGTGCACCGCAATGAAGAGTAGCCCTGCTCGACGCAACTAGAGAAAGCCCACATGCAGCAACGAAGACCCAATGCAGCCAAACATAAATTATAAACTAAAATAAAATTTGCCTCTGAATAACTTTGAGTGAATTTGGTATAAGTTGTAAAGTTTGCATCTACATTCACTTCATTCCAAATGGTTTCCAATTAATTTTTCCTTAACTACTTTTAGAAAAGTTTTGGGATAGAGACTCCATTTTAGTTTGAATTTCCAGTTTAATGGATTCAGCAGTCCTGTCAGTAGGGCACGCTGCCTCCAGTGACCTGTGAGGGAGGCGCGGCCTGCACTTCCTGCACTGACCACAGGGTGGCGCCGAGTTCGCCTCTCTGACCCACAGCGCATGCTCGTTCCCTGCGAACTCGAATGTGAGGTCAGCTGAAAGGAGTTGTGCCTCCTCAGGCGAGGGGGTGGGGGCGGGGGCGGGGGCCTTCGGGTAGGATGCCCGGCTCAGCGTCTCTGCTGAGAGGAGCTCGGTCTCCGTCTCCTTAGGACTCGCTGGGGTTTCGGCTTCAGGACAAAGTGGGGCTGCGTCCACGCTGACTAGGGAACTAGGTTTACTGAGGACCCAGGTGATGCCTGAGGAAAAGGTGAAGAGACGGTGAGGAAAAGTGGGGAGAAGCTTCCTGTGGGCGACTGACCGTTGAGGGGGTCCGTCTTCGTGTGAGCGAGGGAGGGCTTGGCGTGGAAAGCTGGGTTTTTGGTCAGGTTTGTGTGCAGGGTAGCCAGCGTGAGTTATGGGGCGTCCAGTTTTCCCAGCACCATTTATCGTGGGGAGTGTCGTGCTCCTTGGTGTTTCCTTGGTCCCTGTGTCATAAATTCACCGACCCCGTCCGTGGGGGTTGAATTCTGGTCTCTCTGTCCTGTTCCTCTGGTCCCTGTGCCCGTTTTGAGCCAGTTCCACGCTCTTTTGGTGACTGTAGCTTCTCAGCAGAGTGTGACGTCAGGGAGGGAGATGCCTCCAGCCCGTTCTCTTTTTTCAGGGTTTCTTTGGCTATTTGGGGTCCTTTGTGGTTCCCCACAGATATTAGGAGGATTTGCTCTATTTGGGGGGAAAATACCATGGAAGATTGGGAGGGATTGCATTCACTGTGTCCACTGCTTTGGGTAGCATGGATGTTTTAACAATATTAATTGTTCCATTCCATGAGAACAGGATATCTTTCCATTTATTGGTGTGTTTTGCAATGTCTTCATCAATGTCTTAAAGTTTTCAGTGTGCAGGTCTTTCACCTCCTTGGTTGACTTTATTCCCAGGTATTTTGTTCTTTTTGATGCAGTTGTAAATAGGGTTGCTTTCTTTCTCTTCCTGATGGTTCATTATTAGTGTTTAGAAATGCAAGTGGTTTCTGTGTATTGATTTTGCAACTTTACTGAATTTATTTATTAGTTCTAATCGTTTTTTTGTGGAATGAAGTGGAAAATTGGAATTCAAAAATCCTACTGTTTCTACCATATCCAGGTCGTCCACAACACGGAGGACAGCGGCTCCTAATATAACCTTCCCACAGTGCCTCTAAATGACATGTGGACTTTGGGTGAACTGGATCTGGGTAAGGCTTGGCTTCTATATGGAAGTTTGATGTTTTCTCTGCTTTTCTGGCATGCTGTTGACATACATGATGTTTTGAAAAGTAATTGACTTTCCAGTAATTTCAAACATACAACTTTACATACATAAAAACAAGTCTTGTACCTTGATTAAATATACTCCTAAATATTGATGTTGACATTATTACAAATGGAATTGTTCTCAGAAATTCTTTTTCAGATTATTTTTTGCCAGCGTATGCATATAAGATAGATTTTCATGAATTGATATTTTGTTCTATAACTTTGCTTATTACTTAGTTGATTAGCTCAAATAATTTCTTTGCTGATTATAGGTAGTTTCATATATAAGATGATGTGACCTATGTTCTGTGAAGAGACACGGTTTTAATTTTTCCATTCACCCATGGATGCCTTTTATTTCTTTCCTCAAGATTCTGGGTAGAACTTCCAGTACACTATTGAGTAACAGTTATGAAGGGCAGCTTCCTGGCCCTGTTCCTGATTTCAGGAGTAAATCTTTCAGTCTTTAACGTTGAGCATGATGTTTGCTGTGGCTTTTTGTACTACTCTTTTCCCTATTGAACCAATTTACTTTTATTCCTGCTTTCTTGAGTGTTTTTCATGAAATAACACTGGATTTTCATTGTAGATTTTTTGCATTAATTGATATGGTTATGTGTTTTTGCTTCACACCATTATTGTGGTTGAATACATTGCTTACTTTTAATATGTTGAGCAACCCGAAATTCCTGGTGTAGAGATACTTGCTTATGGCATTATCCATTTAAAGTTCTGTTGGTTTCATGTTGCTATTATTGTGTGATAGATTTTTACATTCATATTTATAAGTTGTACTGGGGTAGTTTTCTTGTTTTTTTCCTGTATTTTTAAAATCGTTTTTAAAATAGTGGTTTTATTTCATTTTAATTATTTATTTATTTTGGCCATGTCCCATGGCTTGTGGGATCTTAGTTCCCCAGTCAGGGATCGAACCCGAGCCCTTGGCAGTGAAAGCACAGAGTCCTAACCACTGGGCCACCAGGGAATTCCCCAGTTTTCTTTGTCAAGATGTATTTGTATAATCTGATTAGACTTGGCTTGGTGTAAGTGGTTTGGAGGGTTAGCATTAGGGCTGGGGCTGGTGTGAGGGTTGGGGCTGTGTATGGTTTATGGTTGCTGTGATGGTTTAAGTTTTATGGTTAATGAGTTATTTATGGGTATGGTTAATGAATATATTTTATGGTTTGCTTATGGTTATGGTTTTGCTTATTGGTTAAGGCTTATGGTTTTGGTCTCAGGGTGTTAGGGTTCTGTGTTAGAGTGGGTGTTAGGGTATGGGTGAGAATTGGGGTACAGGTAGGATGTGGGTAGAGCATGGGTTAGGGTAAGGTACAGGTTTAGGGTACGGGTTAGGCTAAGGTTAGGTCAGGGCTTAGGGTCAGGATCAGAGTTTAGGGTTAGGGTCCATGTCAGGATTAGCATCAAGGTTGAGCGAGGCCGTTGTTTTCTGCTCCTCCAGTGCTGGATTCTCATTGATACATAAATGAAATGTCTGCTCTGGTCACCCACTGTTTCAAATTGAGCTCAGCCTTAGTCAAGGGTTCTTAGGGCCTCAGAGGTCATGCAGGGTTTCCCTCCACCCTCCCTCCTGGGAAGGGTGATGCAGGCCCCACTCTGTCTGGGCAGCCCCAGGTCCAGCATGGCCCTGACATGCAGGATACTAAGTAGACGTGATGTAAGACTTGGTGCATCAGTCTTCCAGCCCCCAGGGGCTGCCTGTTTTTTTCTCTTAATTAATTAATTAATTAACTTTGGGCTGTGTTGGGTCTGCATTGCTGCACGGAGGCTTTCTCTAGTTGCGGCAAGAGGGGGCTTCTCATTGCGGTGGCTTCTCTTGATGCAGAGCACAGGCTCTAAGCACGTGGGCTTCAGCAGTTGGGGCTCGCGGGTTCTAGAGCGCAGGCTCAGTAGTTGTGGTACACCGGCTTAGTTGCTCCACAGCATGTGGGATCTTCCCGGACCAGGGCTCAAACCCGTGTCCCCTGCATTGGCAGGTGGATTCTTAACCACTGCGCCACCAGGGAAGTCTGGTGTTGCGTTCGTGAGGGCTGGTGGGGAGCTCTTGGGACTGGACGGATCCTTTGTTCCATCTGCACGGGTGTCCAAGCAGCTCTCAGAACAGCCCTTGGCCTCTGAGCATCCAGGCAGGCACCCACGTTCCTCCAGCTCAGGTTAGCCTTGGCCCCTCCAGCCCCCGTGGCCAATTACTGAGCTGATTGTGTCTTTACTCTTTAAAATTAAATCACTCTCTCCAGGTGGGCGAGAAGTTTACTTGTGAACTTCGTTAGGGTTAGGGGTTAGGGTTTAAGGGTTAGGGCTAGGGCTAGGGGTTAGGGTTATGCTTATGGTTGGGTTAGGGTTACGGGTTAGGGTTAGGGTTGAGGTTTAGGGTTAGGGTTAGTGTTGGGTTATGGTTAGGGTTAAGGTAGGGTTAGGGTTGGGTTAGGGTTAGGGTTAGGGTTAGGGTTTAGGGTTAGGGTGTCCAGCCTTACGTCCCATTCAGCTGTGGGTGTAGATGTGGTCAGTCCAGTTGCATCACAGCCCCTGATTGAATTTTGTAAGAATTCCTCTCTCTCTCACTGTCTTTTTTTTTATAATTAATTTTTATAATGGGGTGTAGCTGATTTGCAATGTTGTGTTTCTTGGTGCTGTACATCCACCTGAGTCACTTACAGAGAGACATCAATAAATTCTTTTCTAGTTTCTAGTAGTCAGATGTATGTTTTTTCTGTGAATAGAGTGTGCTGAGTCCAGTTCCTTGAACAATGAGTATGTCTTGGCGATTACATTATTGGCGTATGGAACGGTATCTGTGCCAATTTCAACCTCCTGGTTTATGCATCACCGCACCACACTTTTCTCCTTAAGCAGCCATAAGTGTGTTTTGTAAATGTGTGATGGTGTTCTGTTTGTAATTCAGTTCATGGTTGGCGATTTTTAGATTCCCTTTATAAGTGATATCTTATGATAAGTTTCTCTTGCTGTCTAACTTCTTTCACTCTCAATGACCATACATAAGTCCCCCTGAGTTGCTGCAACTGGCCTCATTTCATTGATTTTAGGGCTGAGGAATATTCCGTGGTGCTTAAGTGCCAAATTTTCTTTCACCGTTTTTTCCTTCCAAGGACTCTTAAGTTGTACCCAAGTCGAGGCTGTTGTAAACATAGCAGCAGTAAACGGGGTGCCTGCGTCCTGTGGATTTTTGGTTTTTCCACAATATAGGCCCATGAGTGGAAGCGCCCTATGCTTCGTAGCTCTGTTTTTTAGATGTTTCAGGAAACACAGCACACTTCTCCAGAGTGGCCGTTGGCAATTTACATTCCCCCTTCAGCATAACAAGGCTCCCTTTTCTCCTCTCCTTGTCCTGCATATCTGGTTTTTACCCTTTGTGAGGATGGTCCTTTTTTCTGACTCGAAGTGATACCTCTTTGTAGCGTTGATTTGCATTGCCCGCTTCTTTGTTTGGCCAAAAAGGGCATATGCGTTTTTCCTGAATATATTCTGTTAGTTAAATTTGAGAGACAGCTTTTTTTTTTAAATTGATTAATTAATTAATTTATTTTTGGCTGCGTTGGGTCTTCGTTTCTGTGCGAAGGCTTTCTCTAGTTGTGGCAAGCGGGGGCCACTCTTCATCGCGGTGCGCGGGCCTCTCACTATCGCCGCCTCTCTTGTTGCGGAGCACACGCTCCAGAAGCGCAGGCTCAGTAGTTGTGGCTCACGGGCCTAGTTGCTCCGCGGCATCTGGGATCTTCCCAGACCAGGGCTCGAAGCCGTGTCCCCTGCATTAGCCGGCAGATTCTCAACCACTGCGCCACCAGGGAAGCCCCTTGAATAGTTTTGTATTTAAAGTTTGTCTGTGGGGACTTCCCTGGTGACGCAGTGGTTAAGAGTCCGCCTGCCAATGCAGGGGACACGGGCTCGAGCCCTGGTCCGGGAAGCTCCCACATGCCGCAGAGCAACCAAGCCTGCACGGCACAACTACTGAAGCCTGCGCGCCTAGAGCCCGTGCTCGCCCACAAGAGAAGCCACCGCAATGAGAAGCCCGTGCACCGCAATGAAGAGTAGCCCTGCTCGACGCAACTAGAGAAAGCCCACATGCAGCAACGAAGACCCAATGCAGCCAAACATAAATTATAAACTAAAATAAAATTTGCCTCTGAATAACTTTGAGTGAATTTGGTATAAGTTGTAAAGTTTGCATCTACATTCACTTCATTCCAAATGGTTTCCAATTAATTTTTCCTTAACTACTTTTAGAAAAGTTTTGGGATAGAGACTCCATTTTAGTTTGAATTTCCAGTTTAATGGATTCAGCAGTCCTGTCAGTAGGGCACGCTGCCTCCAGTGACCTGTGAGGGAGGCGCGGCCTGCACTTCCTGCACTGACCACAGGGTGGCGCCGAGTTCGCCTCTCTGACCCACAGCGCATGCTCGTTCCCTGCGAACTCGAATGTGAGGTCAGCTGAAAGGAGTTGTGCCTCCTCAGGCGAGGGGGCGGGGGCGGGGGCGGGGGCCTTCGGGTAGGATGCCCGGCTCAGCGTCTCTGCTGAGAGGAGCTCGGTCTCCGTCTCCTTAGGACTCGCTGGGGTTTCGGCTTCAGGACAAAGTGGGGCTGCGTCCACGCTGACTAGGGAACTAGGTTTACTGAGGACCCAGGTGATGCCTGAGGAAAAGGTGAAGAGACAGTGAGGAAAAGTGGGGAGAAGCTTCCTGTGGGCGACTGACCGTTGAGGGGGTCCGTCTTCGTGTGAGCGAGGGAGGGCTTGGCGTGGAAAGCTGGGTTTTTGGTCAGGTTTGTGTGCAGGGTAGCCAGCGTGAGTTATGGGGCGTCCAGTTTTCCCAGCACCATTTATCGTGGGGAGTGTCGTGCTCCTTGGTGTGTCCTTGGTCCCTGTGTCATAAATTCACCGACCCCGTCCGTGGGGGTTGAATTCTGGTCTCTCTGTCCTGTTCCTCTGGTCCCTGTGCCCGTTTTGAGCCAGTTCCACGCTCTTTTGGTGACTGTAGCTTCTCAGCAGAGTGTGACGTCAGGGAGGGAGATGCCTCCAGCCCGTTCTCTTTTTTCAGGGTTTCTTTGGCTATTTGGGGTCCTTTGTGGTTCCCCACAGATATTAGGAGGATTTGCTCTATTTGGGGGGAAAATACCATGGAAGATTGGGAGGGATTGCATTCACTGTGTCCACTGCTTTGGGTAGCATGGATGTTTTAACAATATTAATTGTTCCATTCCATGAGAACAGGATATCTTTCCATTTATTGGTGTGTTTTGCAATGTCTTCATCAATGTCTTCAAGTTTTCAGTGTGCATGTCTTTCACCTCCTTGGTTGACTTTATTCCCAGGTATTTTGTTCTTTTTGATGCAGTTGTAAATAGGGTTGCTTTCTTTCTCTTCCTGATGGTTCATTATTAGTGTTTAGAAATGCAACTGGTTTCTGTGTATTGATTTTGCAACTTTACTGAATTTATTTATTAGTTCTAATCGTTTTTTTGTGGAATGAAGTGGAAAATTGGAATTCAAAAATCCTACTGTTTCTACCATATCCAGGTCGTCCACAACACGGAGGACAGCGGCTCCTAATATAACCTTCCCACAGTGCCTCTAAATGACATGTGGACTTTGGGTGAACTGGATCTGGGTAAGGCTTGGCTTCTATATGGAAGTTTGATGTTTTCTCTGCTTTTCTGGCATGCTGTTGACATACATGATGTTTTGAAAAGTAATTGACTTTCCAGTAATTTCAAACATACAACTTTACATACATAAAAACAAGTCTTGTACCTTGATTAAATATACTCCTAAATATTGATGTTGACATTATTATAAATGGAATTGTTCTCAGAAATTCTTTTTCAGATTATTTTTTGCCAGCGTATGCATATAAGATAGATTTTCATGAATTGATATTTTGTTCTATAACTTTGCTTATTACTTAGTTGATTAGCTCAAATAATTTCTTTGCTGATTATAGGTAGTTTCATATATAAGATGATGTGACCTATGTTCTGTGAAGAGACACGGTTTTAATTTTTCCATTCACCCATGGATGCCTTTTATTTCTTTCCTCAAGATTCTGGGTAGAACTTCCAGTACACTATTGAGTAACAGTTATGAAGGGCAGCTTCCTGGCCCTGTTCCTGATTTCAGGAGTAAATCTTTCAGTCTTTAACGTTGAGCATGATGTTTGCTGTGGCTTTTTGTACTACTCTTTTCCCTATTGAACCAATTTACTTTTATTCCTGCTTTCTTGAGTGTTTTTCATGAAATAACACTGGATTTTCATTGTAGATTTTTTGCATTAATTGATATGGTTATGTGTTTTTGCTTCACACCATTATTGTGGTTGAATACATTGCTTACTTTTAATATGTTGAGCAACCCGAAATTCCTGGTGTAGAGATACTTGCTTATGGCATTATCCATTTAAAGTTCTGTTGGTTTCATGTTGCTATTATTGTGTGATAGATTTTTACATTCATATTTATAAGTTGTACTGGGGTAGTTTTCTTGTTTTTTTCCTGTATTTTTAAAATCATTTTTAAAATAGTGGTTTTATTTCATTTTAATTATTTATTTATTTTGGCCATGTCCCATGGCTTGTGGGATCTTAGTTCCCCAGTCAGGGATCGAACCCGAGCCCTTGGCAGTGAAAGCACAGAGTCCTAACCACTGGGCCACCAGGGAATTCCCCAGTTTTCTTTGTCAAGATGTATTTGTATAATCTGATTAGACTTGGCTTGGTGTAAGTGGTTTGGAGGGTTAGCATTAGGGCTGGGGCTGGTGTGAGGGTTGGGGCTGTGTATGGTTTATGGTTGCTGTGATGGTTTAAGTTTTATGGTTAATGAGTTATTTATGGGTATGGTTAATGAATATATTTTATGGTTTGCTTATGGTTATGGTTTTGCTTATTGGTTAAGGCTTATGGTTTTGGTCTCAGGGTGTTAGGGTTCTGTGTTAGAGTGGGTGTTAGGGTATGGGTGAGAATTGGGGTACAGGTAGGATGTGGGTAGAGCATGGGTTAGGGTAAGGTACAGGTTTAGGGTACGGGTTAGGCTAAGGTTAGGTCAGGGCTTAGGGTCAGGATCAGAGTTTAGGGTTAGGGTCCATGTCAGGATTAGCATCAAGGTTGAGCGAGGCCGTTGTTTTCT
The DNA here is from genome assembly GCF_965194825.1 of Balaenoptera physalus. NCBI lineage: Eukaryota > Metazoa > Chordata > Mammalia > Artiodactyla > Balaenopteridae > Balaenoptera > Balaenoptera physalus. The sequence goes on from NW_028126306.1 coordinate 638,381, forward strand.
GCTCCTCCAGTGCTGGATTCTCATTGATACATAAATGAAATGTCTGCTCTGGTCACCCACTGTTTCAAATTGAGCTCAGCCTTAGTCAAGGGTTCTTAGGGCCTCAGAGGTCATGCAGGGTTTCCCTCCACCCTCCCTCCTGGGAAGGGTGATGCAGGCCCCACTCTGTCTGGGCAGCCCCAGGTCCAGCATGGCCCTGACATGCAGGATACTAAGTAGACGTGATGTAAGACTTGGTGCATCAGTCTTCCAGCCCCCAGGGGCTGCCTGTTTTTTTCTCTTAATTAATTAATTAATTAACTTTGGGCTGTGTTGGGTCTGCATTGCTGCACGGAGGCTTTCTCTAGTTGCGGCAAGAGGGGGCTTCTCATTGCGGTGGCTTCTCTTGATGCAGAGCACAGGCTCTAAGCACGTGGGCTTCAGCAGTTGGGGCTCGCGGGTTCTAGAGCGCAGGCTCAGTAGTTGTGGTACACCGGCTTAGTTGCTCCACAGCATGTGGGATCTTCCCGGACCAGGGCTCAAACCCGTGTCCCCTGCATTGGCAGGTGGATTCTTAACCACTGCGCCACCAGGGAAGTCTGGTGTTGCGTTCGTGAGGGCTGGTGGGGAGCTCTTGGGACTGGACGGATCCTTTGTTCCATCTGCACGGGTGTCCAAGCAGCTCTCAGAACAGCCCTTGGCCTCTGAGCATCCAGGCAGGCACCCACGTTCCTCCAGCTCAGGTTAGCCTTGGCCCCTCCAGCCCCCGTGGCCAATTACTGAGCTGATTGTGTCTTTACTCTTTAAAATTAAATCACTCTCTCCAGGTGGGCGAGAAGTTTACTTGTGAACTTCGTTAGGGTTTGGGGTTAGGGTTTAAGGGTTAGGGCTAGGGCTAGGGGTTAGGGTTATGCTTATGGTTGGGTTAGGGTTACGGGTTAGGGTTAGGGTTGAGGTTTAGGGTTAGGGTTAGTGTTGGGTTATGGTTAGGGTTAAGGTAGGGTTAGGGTTGGGTTAGGGTTAGGGTTAGGGTTAGGGTTTAGGGTTAGGGTGTCCAGCCTTACGTCCCATTCAGCTGTGGGTGTAGATGTGGTCAGTCCAGTTGCATCACAGCCCCTGATTGAATTTTGTAAGAATTCCTCTCTCTCTCACTGTCTTTTTTTTTATAATTAATTTTTATAATGGGGTGTAGCTGATTTGCAATGTTGTGTTTCTTGGTGCTGTACATCCACCTGAGTCACTTACAGAGAGACATCAATAAATTCTTTTCTAGTTTCTAGTAGTCAGATGTATGTTTTTTCTGTGAATAGAGTGTGCTGAGTCCAGTTCCTTGAACAATGAGTATGTCTTGGCGATTACATTATTGGCGTATGGAACGGTATCTGTGCCAATTTCAACCTCCTGGTTTATGCATCACCGCACCACACTTTTCTCCTTAAGCAGCCATAAGTGTGTTTTGTAAATGTGTGATGGTGTTCTGTTTGTAATTCAGTTCATGGTTGGCGATTTTTAGATTCCCTTTATAAGTGATATCTTATGATAAGTTTCTCTTGCTGTCTAACTTCTTTCACTCTCAATGACCATACATAAGTCCCCCTGAGTTGCTGCAACTGGCCTCATTTCATTGATTTCAGGGCTGAGGAATATTCCGTGGTGCTTAAGTGCCAAATTTTCTTTCACCGTTTTTTCCTTCCAAGGACTCTTAAGTTTTACCCAAGTCGAGGCTGTTGTAAACATAGCAGCAGTAAACGGGGTGCCTGCGTCCTGTGGATTTTTGGTTTTTCCACAATATAGGCCCATGAGTGGAAGCGCCCTATGCTTCGTAGCTCTGTTTTTTAGATGTTTCAGGAAACACAGCACACTTCTCCAGAGTGGCCGTTGGCAATTTACATTCCCCCTTCAGCATAACAAGGCTCCCTTTTCTCCTCTCCTTGTCCTGCATATCTGGTTTTTACCCTTTGTGAGGATGGTCCTTTTTTCTGACTCGAAGTGATACCTCTTTGTAGCGTTGATTTGCATTGCCCGCTTCTTTGTTTGGCCAAAAAGGGCGTATGCGTTTTTCCTGAATATATTCTGTTAGTTAAATTTGAGAGACAGCTTTTTTTTTTAAATTGATTAATTAATTAATTTATTTTTGGCTGCGTTGGGTCTTCGTTTCTGTGCGAAGGCTTTCTCTAGTTGTGGCAAGCGGGGGCCACTCTTCATCGCGGTGCGCGGGCCTCTCACTATCGCCGCCTCTCTTGTTGCGGAGCACACGCTCCAGAAGCGCAGGCTCAGTAGTTGTGGCTCACGGGCCTAGTTGCTCCGCGGCATCTGGGATCTTCCCAGACCAGGGCTCGAAGCCGTGTCCCCTGCATTAGCCGGCAGATTCTCAACCACTGCGCCACCAGGGAAGCCCCTTGAATAGTTTTGTATTTAAAGTTTGTCTGTGGGGACTTCCCTGGTGACGCAGTGGTTAAGAGTCCGCCTGCCAATGCAGGGGACACGGGCTCGAGCCCTGGTCCGGGAAGCTCCCACATGCCGCAGAGCAACCAAGCCTGCACGGCACAACTACTGAAGCCTGCGCGCCTAGAGCCCGTGCTCGCCCACAAGAGAAGCCACCGCAATGAGAAGCCCGTGCACCGCAATGAAGAGTAGCCCTGCTCGACGCAACTAGAGAAAGCCCACATGCAGCAACGAAGACCCAATGCAGCCAAACATAAATTATAAACTAAAATAAAATTTGCCTCTGAATAACTTTGAGTGAATTTGGTATAAGTTGTAAAGTTTGCATCTACATTCACTTCATTCCAAATGGTTTCCAATTAATTTTTCCTTAACTACTTTTAGAAAAGTTTTGGGATAGAGACTCCATTTTAGTTTGAATTTCCAGTTTAATGGATTCAGCAGTCCTGTCAGTAGGGCACGCTGCCTCCAGTGACCTGTGAGGGAGGCGCGGCCTGCACTTCCTGCACTGACCACAGGGTGGCGCCGAGTTCGCCTCTCTGACCCACAGCGCATGCTCGTTCCCTGCGAACTCGAATGTGAGGTCAGCTGAAAGGAGTTGTGCCTCCTCAGGCGAGGGGGCGGGGGCGGGGGCGGGGGCCTTCGGGTAGGATGCCCGGCTCAGCGTCTCTGCTGAGAGGAGCTCGGTCTCCGTCTCCTTAGGACTCGCTGGGGTTTCGGCTTCAGGACAAAGTGGGGCTGCGTCCACGCTGACTAGGGAACTAGGTTTACTGAGGACCCAGGTGATGCCTGAGGAAAAGGTGAAGAGACGGTGAGGAAAAGTGGGGAGAAGCTTCCTGTGGGCGACTGACCGTTGAGGGGGTCCGTCTTCGTGTGAGCGAGGGAGGGCTTGGCGTGGAAAGCTGGGTTTTTGGTCAGGTTTGTGTGCAGGGTAGCCAGCGTGAGTTATGGGGCGTCCAGTTTTCCCAGCACCATTTATCGTGGGGAGTGTCGTGCTCCTTGGTGTTTCCTTGGTCCCTGTGTCATAAATTCACCGACCCCGTCCGTGGGGGTTGAATTCTGGTCTCTCTGTCCTGTTCCTCTGGTCCCTGTGCCCGTTTTGAGCCAGTTCCACGCTCTTTTGGTGACTGTAGCTTCTCAGCAGAGTGTGACGTCAGGGAGGGAGATGCCTCCAGCCCGTTCTCTTTTTTCAGGGTTTCTTTGGCTATTTGGGGTCCTTTGTGGTTCCCCACAGATATTAGGAGGATTTGCTCTATTTGGGGGGAAAATACCATGGAAGATTGGGAGGGATTGCATTCACTGTGTCCACTGCTTTGGGTAGCATGGATGTTTTAACAATATTAATTGTTCCATTCCATGAGAACAGGATATCTTTCCATTTATTGGTGTGTTTTGCAATGTCTTCATCAATGTCTTCAAGTTTTCAGTGTGCAGGTCTTTCACCTCCTTGGTTGACTTTATTCCCAGGTATTTTGTTCTTTTTGATGCAGTTGTAAATAGGGTTGCTTTCTTTCTCTTCCTGATGGTTCATTATTAGTGTTTAGAAATGCAAGTGGTTTCTGTGTATTGATTTTGCAACTTTACTGAATTTATTTATTAGTTCTAATCGTTTTTTTGTGGAATGAAGTGGAAAATTGGAATTCAAAAATCCTACTGTTTCTACCATATCCAGGTCGTCCACAACACGGAGGACAGCGGCTCCTAATATAACCTTCCCACAGTGCCTCTAAATGACATGTGGACTTTGGGTGAACTGGATCTGGGTAAGGCTTGGCTTCTATATGGAAGTTTGATGTTTTCTCTGCTTTTCTGGCATGCTGTTGACATACATGATGTTTTGAAAAGTAATTGACTTTCCAGTAATTTCAAACATACAACTTTACATACATAAAAACAAGTCTTGTACCTTGATTAAATATACTCCTAAATATTGATGTTGACATTATTACAAATGGAATTGTTCTCAGAAATTCTTTTTCAGATTATTTTTTGCCAGCGTATGCATATAAGATAGATTTTCATGAATTGATATTTTGTTCTATAACTTTGCTTATTACTTAGTTGATTAGCTCAAATAATTTCTTTGCTGATTATAGGTAGTTTCATATATAAGATGATGTGACCTATGTTCTGTGAAGAGACACGGTTTTAATTTTTCCATTCACCCATGGATGCCTTTTATTTCTTTCCTCAAGATTCTGGGTAGAACTTCCAGTACACTATTGAGTAACAGTTATGAAGGGCAGCTTCCTGGCCCTGTTCCTGATTTCAGGAGTAAATCTTTCAGTCTTTAACGTTGAGCATGATGTTTGCTGTGGCTTTTTGTACTACTCTTTTCCCTATTGAACCAATTTACTTTTATTCCTGCTTTCTTGAGTGTTTTTCATGAAATAACACTGGATTTTCATTGTAGATTTTTTGCATTAATTGATATGGTTATGTGTTTTTGCTTCACACCATTATTGTGGTTGAATACATTGCTTACTTTTAATATGTTGAGCAACCCGAAATTCCTGGTGTAGAGATACTTGCTTATGGCATTATCCATTTAAAGTTCTGTTGGTTTCATGTTGCTATTATTGTGTGATAGATTTTTACATTCATATTTATAAGTTGTACTGGGGTAGTTTTCTTGTTTTTTTCCTGTATTTTTAAAATCGTTTTTAAAATAGTGGTTTTATTTCATTTTAATTATTTATTTATTTTGGCCATGTCCCATGGCTTGTGGGATCTTAGTTCCCCAGTCAGGGATCAAACCCGAGCCCTTGGCAGTGAAAGCACAGAGTCCTAACCACTGGGCCACCAGGGAATTCCCCAGTTTTCTTTGTCAAGATGTATTTGTATAATCTGATTAGACTTGGCTTGGTGTAAGTGGTTTGGAGGGTTAGCATTAGGGCTGGGGCTGGTGTGAGGGTTGGGGCTGTGTATGGTTTATGGTTGCTGTGATGGTTTAAGTTTTATGGTTAATGAGTTATTTATGGGTATGGTTAATGAATATATTTTATGGTTTGCTTATGGTTATGGTTTTGCTTATTGGTTAAGGCTTATGGTTTTGGTCTCAGGGTGTTAGGGTTCTGTGTTAGAGTGGGTGTTAGGGTATGGGTGAGAATTGGGGTACAGGTAGGATGTGGGTAGAGCATGGGTTAGGGTAAGGTACAGGTTTAGGGTACGGGTTAGGCTAAGGTTAGGTCAGGGCTTAGGGTCAGGATCAGAGTTTAGGGTTAGGGTCCATGTCAGGATTAGCATCAAGGTTGAGCGAGGCCGTTGTTTTCTGCTCCTCCAGTGCTGGATTCTCATTGATACATAAATGAAATGTCTGCTCTGGTCACCCACTGTTTCAAATTGAGCTCAGCCTTAGTCAAGGGTTCTTAGGGCCTCAGAGGTCATGCAGGGTTTCCCTCCACCCTCCCTCCTGGGAAGGGTGATGCAGGCCCCACTCTGTCTGGGCAGCCCCAGGTCCAGCATGGCCCTGACATGCAGGATACTAAGTAGACGTGATGTAAGACTTGGTGCATCAGTCTTCCAGCCCCCAGGGGCTGCCTGTTTTTTTCTCTTAATTAATTAATTAATTAACTTTGGGCTGTGTTGGGTCTGCATTGCTGCACGGAGGCTTTCTCTAGTTGCGGCAAGAGGGGGCTTCTCATTGCGGTGGCTTCTCTTGATGCAGAGCACAGGCTCTAAGCACGTGGGCTTCAGCAGTTGGGGCTCGCGGGTTCTAGAGCGCAGGCTCAGTAGTTGTGGTACACCGGCTTAGTTGCTCCACAGCATGTGGGATCTTCCCGGACCAGGGCTCAAACCCGTGTCCCCTGCATTGGCAGGTGGATTCTTAACCACTGCGCCACCAGGGAAGTCTGGTGTTGCGTTCGTGAGGGCTGGTGGGGAGCTCTTGGGACTGGACGGATCCTTTGTTCCATCTGCACGGGTGTCCAAGCAGCTCTCAGAACAGCCCTTGGCCTCTGAGCATCCAGGCAGGCACCCACGTTCCTCCAGCTCAGGTTAGCCTTGGCCCCTCCAGCCCCCGTGGCCAATTACTGAGCTGATTGTGTCTTTACTCTTTAAAATTAAATCACTCTCTCCAGGTGGGCGAGAAGTTTACTTGTGAACTTCGTTAGGGTTTGGGGTTAGGGTTTAAGGGTTAGGGCTAGGGCTAGGGGTTAGGGTTATGCTTATGGTTGGGTTAGGGTTACGGGTTAGGGTTAGGGTTGAGGTTTAGGGTTAGGGTTAGTGTTGGGTTATGGTTAGGGTTAAGGTAGGGTTAGGGTTGGGTTAGGGTTAGGGTTAGGGTTAGGGTTTAGGGTTAGGGTGTCCAGCCTTACGTCCCATTCAGCTGTGGGTGTAGATGTGGTCAGTCCAGTTGCATCACAGCCCCTGATTGAATTTTGTAAGAATTCCTCTCTCTCTCACTGTCTTTTTTTTTATAATTAATTTTTATAATGGGGTGTAGCTGATTTGCAATGTTGTGTTTCTTGGTGCTGTACATCCACCTGAGTCACTTACAGAGAGACATCAATAAATTCTTTTCTAGTTTCTAGTAGTCAGATGTATGTTTTTTCTGTGAATAGAGTGTGCTGAGTCCAGTTCCTTGAACAATGAGTATGTCTTGGCGATTACATTATTGGCGTATGGAACGGTATCTGTGCCAATTTCAACCTCCTGGTTTATGCATCACCGCACCACACTTTTCTCCTTAAGCAGCCATAAGTGTGTTTTGTAAATGTGTGATGGTGTTCTGTTTGTAATTCAGTTCATGGTTGGCGATTTTTAGATTCCCTTTATAAGTGATATCTTATGATAAGTTTCTCTTGCTGTCTAACTTCTTTCACTCTCAATGACCATACATAAGTCCCCCTGAGTTGCTGCAACTGGCCTCATTTCATTGATTTCAGGGCTGAGGAATATTCCGTGGTGCTTAAGTGCCAAATTTTCTTTCACCGTTTTTTCCTTCCAAGGACTCTTAAGTTTTACCCAAGTCGAGGCTGTTGTAAACATAGCAGCAGTAAACGGGGTGCCTGCGTCCTGTGGATTTTTGGTTTTTCCACAATATAGGCCCATGAGTGGAAGCGCCCTATGCTTCGTAGCTCTGTTTTTTAGATGTTTCAGGAAACACAGCACACTTCTCCAGAGTGGCCGTTGGCAATTTACATTCCCCCTTCAGCATAACAAGGCTCCCTTTTCTCCTCTCCTTGTCCTGCATATCTGGTTTTTACCCTTTGTGAGGATGGTCCTTTTTTCTGACTCGAAGTGATACCTCTTTGTAGCGTTGATTTGCATTGCCCGCTTCTTTGTTTGGCCAAAAAGGGCGTATGCGTTTTTCCTGAATATATTCTGTTAGTTAAATTTGAGAGACAGCTTTTTTTTTTAAATTGATTAATTAATTAATTTATTTTTGGCTGCGTTGGGTCTTCGTTTCTGTGCGAAGGCTTTCTCTAGTTGTGGCAAGCGGGGGCCACTCTTCATCGCGGTGCGCGGGCCTCTCACTATCGCCGCCTCTCTTGTTGCGGAGCACACGCTCCAGAAGCGCAGGCTCAGTAGTTGTGGCTCACGGGCCTAGTTGCTCCGCGGCATCTGGGATCTTCCCAGACCAGGGCTCGAAGCCGTGTCCCCTGCATTAGCCGGCAGATTCTCAACCACTGCGCCACCAGGGAAGCCCCTTGAATAGTTTTGTATTTAAAGTTTGTCTGTGGGGACTTCCCTGGTGACGCAGTGGTTAAGAGTCCGCCTGCCAATGCAGGGGACACGGGCTCGAGCCCTGGTCCGGGAAGCTCCCACATGCCGCAGAGCAACCAAGCCTGCACGGCACAACTACTGAAGCCTGCGCGCCTAGAGCCCGTGCTCGCCCACAAGAGAAGCCACCGCAATGAGAAGCCCGTGCACCGCAATGAAGAGTAGCCCTGCTTGACGCAACTAGAGAAAGCCCACATGCAGCAACGAAGACCCAATGCAGCCAAACATAAATTATAAACTAAAATAAAATTTGCCTCTGAATAACTTTGAGTGAATTTGGTATAAGTTGTAAAGTTTGCATCTACATTCACTTCATTCCAAATGGTTTCCAATTAATTTTTCCTTAACTACTTTTAGAAAAGTTTTGGGATAGAGACTCCATTTTAGTTTGAATTTCCAGTTTAATGGATTCAGCAGTCCTGTCAGTAGGGCACGCTGCCTCCAGTGACCTGTGAGGGAGGCGCGGCCTGCACTTCCTGCACTGACCACAGGGTGGCGCCGAGTTCGCCTCTCTGACCCACAGCGCATGCTCGTTCCCTGCGAACTCGAATGTGAGGTCAGCTGAAAGGAGTTGTGCCTCCTCAGGCGAGGGGGCGGGGGCGGGGGCGGGGGCCTTCGGGTAGGATGCCCGGCTCAGCGTCTCTGCTGAGCGGAGCTCGGTCTCCGTCTCCTTAGGACTCGCTGGGGTTTCGGCTTCAGGACAAAGTGGGGCTGCGTCCACGCTGACTAGGGAACTAGGTTTACTGAGGACCCAGGTGATGCCTGAGGAAAAGGTGAAGAGACGGTGAGGAAAAGTGGGGAGAAGCTTCCTGTGGGCGACTGACCGTTGAGGGGGTCCGTCTTCGTGTGAGCGAGGGAGGGCTTGGCGTGGAAAGCTGGGTTTTTGGTCAGGTTTGTGTGCAGGGTAACCAGCGTGAGTTATGGGGCGTCCAGTTTTCCCAGCACCATTTATCGTGGGGAGTGTCGTGCTCCTTGGTGTGTCCTTGGTCCCTGTGTCATAAATTCACCGACCCCGTCCGTGGGGGTTGAATTCTGGTCTCTCTGTCCTGTTCCTCTGGTCCCTGTGCCCGTTTTGAGCCAGTTCCACGCTCTTTTGGTGACTGTAGCTTCTCAGCAGAGTGTGACGTCAGGGAGGGAGATGCCTCCAGCCCGTTCTTTTTTCAGGGTTTCTTTGGCTATTTGGGGTCCTTTGTGGTTCCCCACAGATATTAGGAGGATTTGCTCTATTTGGGGGGAAAATACCATGGAAGATTGGGAGGGATTGCATTCACTGTGTCCACTGCTTTGGGTAGCATGGATGTTTTAACAATATTAATTGTTCCATTCCATGAGAACAGGATATCTTTCCATTTATTGGTGTGTTTTGCAATGTCTTCATCAATGTCTTAAAGTTTTCAGTGTGCAGGTCTTTCACCTCCTTGGTTGACTTTATTCCCAGGTATTTTGTTCTTTTTGATGCAGTTGTAAATAGGGTTGCTTTCTTTCTCTTCCTGATGGTTCATTATTAGTGTTTAGAAATGCAAGTGGTTTCTGTGTATTGATTTTGCAACTTTACTGAATTTATTTATTAGTTCTAATCGTTTTTTTGTGGAATGAAGTGGAAAATTGGAATTCAAAAATCCTACTGTTTCTACCATATCCAGGTCGTCCACAACAGGGAGGACAGCGGCTCCTAATATAACCTTCCCACAGTGCCTCTAAATGACATGTGGACTTTGGGTGAACTGGATCTGGGTAAGGCTTGGCTTCTATATGGAAGTTTGATGTTTTCTCTGCTTTTCTGGCATGCTGTTGACATACATGATGTTTTGAAAAGTAATTGACTTTCCAGTAATTTCAAACATACAACTTTACATACATAAAAACAAGTCTTGTACCTTGATTAAATATACTCCTAAATATTGATGTTGACATTATTACAAATGGAATTGTTCTCAGAAATTCTTTTTCAGATTATTTTTTGCCAGCGTATGCATATAAGATAGATTTTCATGAATTGATATTTTGTTCTATAACTTTGCTTATTACTTAGTTGATTAGCTCAAATAATTTCTTTGCTGATTATAGGTAGTTTCATATATAAGATGATGTGACCTATGTTCTGTGAAGAGACACGGTTTTAATTTTTCCATTCACCCATGGATGCCCTTTATTTCTTTCCTCAAGATTCTGGGTAGAACTTCCAGTACACTATTGAGTAACAGTTATGAAGGGCAGCTTCCTGGCCCTGTTCCTGATTTCAGGAGTAAATCTTTCAGTCTTTAACGTTGAGCATGATGTTTGCTGTGGCTTTTTGTACTACTCTTTTCCCTATTGAACCAATTTACTTTTATTCCTGCTTTCTTGAGTGTTTTTCATGAAATAACACTGGATTTTCATTGTAGATTTTTTGCATTAATTGATATGGTTATGTGTTTTTGCTTCACACCATTATTGTGGTTGAATACATTGCTTACTTTTAATATGTTGAGCAACCCGAAATTCCTGGTGTAGAGATACTTGCTTATGGCATTATCCATTTAAAGTTCTGTTGGTTTCATGTTGCTATTATTGTGTGATAGATTTTTACATTCATATTTATAAGTTGTACTGGGGTAGTTTTCTTGTTTTTTTCCTGTATTTTTAAAATCGTTTTTAAAATAGTGGTTTTATTTCATTTTAATTATTTATTTATTTTGGCCATGTCCCATGGCTTGTGGGATCTTAGTTCCCCAGTCAGGGATCGAACCCGAGCCCTTGGCAGTGAAAGCACAGAGTCCTAACCACTGGGCCACCAGGGAATTCCCCAGTTTTCTTTGTCAAGATGTATTTGTATAATCTGATTAGACTTGGCTTGGTGTAAGTGGTTTGGAGGGTTAGCATTAGGGCTGGGGCTGGTGTGAGGGTTGGGGCTGTGTATGGTTTATGGTTGCTGTGATGGTTTAAGTTTTATGGTTAATGAGTTATTTATGGGTATGGTTAATGAATATATTTTATGGTTTGCTTATGGTTATGGTTTTGCTTATTGGTTAAGGCTTATGGTTTTGGTCTCAGGGTGTTAGGGTTCTGTGTTAGAGTGGGTGTTAGGGTATGGGTGAGAATTGGGGTACAGGTAGGATGTGGGTAGAGCATGGGTTAGGGTAAGGTACAGGTTTAGGGTACGGGTTAGGCTAAGGTTAGGTCAGGGCTTAGGGTCAGGATCAGAGTTTAGGGTTAGGGTCCATGTCAGGATTAGCATCAAGGTTGAGCGAGGCCGTTGTTTTCTGCTCCTCCAGTGCTGGATTCTCATTGATACATAAATGAAATGTCTGCTCTGGTCACCCACTGTTTCAAATTGAGCTCAGCCTTAGTCAAGGGTTCTTAGGGCCTCAGAGGTCATGCAGGGTTTCCCTCCACCCTCCCTCCTGGGAAGGGTGATGCAGGCCCCACTCTGTCTGGGCAGCCCCAGGTCCAGCATGGCCCTGACATGCAGGATACTAAGTAGACGTGATGTAAGACTTGGTGCATCAGTCTGCCAGCCCCCAGGGGCTGCCTTTTTTTTTCTCTTAATTAATTAATTAATTAACTTTGGGCTGTGTTGGGTCTGCATTGCTGCACGGAGGCTTTCTCTAGTTGCGGCAAGAGGGGGCTTCTCATTGCGGTGGCTTCTCTTGATGCAGAGCACAGGCTCTAAGCACGTGGGCTTCAGCAGTTGGGGCTCGCGGGTTCTAGAGCGCAGGCTCAGTAGTTGTGGTACACCGGCTTAGTTGCTCCACAGCATGTGGGATCTTCCCGGACCAGGGCTCAAACCCGTGTCCCCTGCATTGGCAGGTGGATTCTTAACCACTGCGCCACCAGGGAAGTCTGGTGTTGCGTTCGTGAGGGCTGGTGGGGAGCTCTTGGGACTGGACGGATCCTTTGTTCCATCTGCACGGGTGTCCAAGCAGCTCTCAGAACAGCCCTTGGCCTCTGAGCATCCAGGCAGGCACCCACGTTCCTCCAGCTCAGGTTAGCCTTGGCCCCTCCAGCCCCCGTGGCCAATTACTGAGCTGATTGTGTCTTTACTCTTTAAAATTAAATCACTCTCTCCAGGTGGGCGAGAAGTTTACTTGTGAACTTCGTTAGGGTTTGGGGTTAGGGTTTAAGGGTTAGGGCTAGGGCTAGGGGTTAGGGTTATGCTTATGGTTGGGTTAGGGTTACGGGTTAGGGTTAGGGTTGAGGTTTAGGGTTAGGGTTAGTGTTGGGTTATGGTTAGGGTTAAGGTAGGGTTAGGGTTGGGTTAGGGTTAGGGTTAGGGTTCGGGTTTAGGGTTAGGGTGTCCAGCCTTATGTCCCATTCAGCTGTGGGTGTAGATGTGGTCAGTCCAGTTGCATCACAGCCCCTGATTGAATTTTGTAAGAATTCCTCTCTCTCTCACTGTCTTTTTTTTTATAATTAATTTTTATAATGGGGTGTAGCTGATTTGCAATGTTGTGTTTCTTGGTGCTGTACATCCACCTGAGTCACTTACAGAGAGACATCAATAAATTCTTTTCTAGTTTCTAGTAGTCAGATGTATGTTTTTTCTGTGAATAGAGTGTGCTGAGTCCAGTTCCTTGAACAATGAGTATGTCTTGGCGATTACATTATTGGCGTATGGAACGGTATCTGTGCCAATTTCAACCTCCTGGTTTATGCATCACCGCACCACACTTTTCTCCTTAAGCAGCCATAAGTGTGTTTTGTAAATGTGTGATGGTGTTCTGTTTGTAATTCAGTTCATGGTTGGCGATTTTTAGATTCCCTTTATAAGTGATATCTTATGATAAGTTTCTCTTGCTGTCTAACTTCTTTCACTCTCAATGACCATACATAAGTCCCCCTGAGTTTCTGCAACTGGCCTCATTTCATTGATTTCAGGGCTGAGGAATATTCCGTTGTGCTTAAGTGCCAAATTTTCTTTCACCGTTTTTTCCTTCCAAGGACTCTTAAGTTGTACCCAAGTCGAGGCTGTTGTAAACATAGCAGCAGTAAATAGGGTGCCTGCGTCCTGTGGATTTTTGGTTTTTCCAAAATATAGGCCCATGAGTGGAAGCGCCCTATGCTTCGTAGCTCTGTTTTTTAGATGTTTCAGGAAACACAGCACACTTCTCCAGAGTGGCCGTTGGCAATTTACATTCCCCCTTCAGCATAACAAGGCTCCCTTTTCTCCTCTCCTTGTCATGCATATCTGGTTTTTACCCTTTGTGAGGATGGTCCTTTTTTCTGACTCGAAGTGATACCTCTTTGTAGTGTTGATTTGCATTGCCCGCTTCTTTGTTTGGCCAAAAAGGGCGTATGCGTTTTTCCTGAATATATTCTGTTAGTTAAATTTGAGAGACAGCTTTTTTTTTAAATTGATTAATTAATTAATTTATTTTTGGCTGCGTTGGGTCTTCGTTTCTGTGCGAAGGCTTTCTCTAGTTGTGGCAAGCGGGGGCCACTCTTCATCGCGGTGCGCGGGCCTCTCACTATCGCGGCCTCTCTTGTTGCGGAGCACAGGCTCCAGACGCGCAGGCTCAGTAGTTGTGGCTCACGGGCCTAGTTGCTCCGCGGCATGTGGGATCTTCCCAGACCAGGGCTCGAAGCCGTGTCCCCTGCATTAGCTGGCAGATTCTCAACCACTGCGCCACTAGGGAAGCCCCTTGAATAGTTTTGTATTTAAAGTTTGTCTGTGGGGACTTCCCTGGTGACGCAGTGGTTAAGAGTCCGCCTGCCAATGCAGGGGACACGGGCTCGAGCCCTGGTCCGGGAAGCTCCCACATGCCGCAGAGCAACCAAGCCTGCGCGGCACAACTACTGAAGCCTGCGCGCCTAGAGCCCGTGCTCGCCCACAAGAGAAGCCACCGCAATGAGAAGCCCGTGCACCGCAATGAAGAGTAGCCCTGCTCGACGCAACTAGAGAAAGCCCACATGCAGCAACGAAGACCCAATGCAGTCAAACATAAATTATAAACTAAAATAAAATTTGCCTCTGAATAACTTTGAGTGAATTTGGTATAAGTTGTAAAGTTTGCATCTACATTCACTTCATTCCAAATGGTTTCCAATTAATTGTTCCTTAACTACTTTTAGAAAAGTTTTGGGATAGAGACTCCATTTTAGTTTGAATTTCCAGTTTAATGGATTCAGCAGTCCTGTCAGTAGGGCACGCTGCCTCCAGTGACCTGTGAGGGAGTCGCGGCCTGCACTTCCTGCACTGACCACAGGGTGGCGCCGAGTTCGCCTCTCTGACCCACAGCGCATGCTCGTTCCCTGCGAACTCGATTGTGAGGTCAGCTGAGAGCAGTTGAGCCTCCTCAGGCGCGGGGGCGGGGGCGGGGGCGGGGGCCTTCGGGTAGGACGCCAGGCTCAGCGTCTCTGCTGAGAGGAGCTCGGTCTCCATCTCCTTAGAACTCGCTGGGGTTTCGGCTTCAGGACAAAGTGGGGCTGCGTCCACGCTGACTAGGGAACTAGGTTTCCTGAGGACCCAGGTGATGCCTGAGGAAAAGGTGAAGAGACGGTGAGGAAAAGTGGGGAGAAGCTTCCTGTGGGCGACTGACCATTGAGGGGGTCCGTCTTCGTGTGAGCAAGGGAGGGCTTGGCGTGGAAAGCTGGGTGTTTGGTCAGGTTTGTGTGCAGGGTAGCCAGCGTGAGTTATGGGGCGTCCAGTTTTCCCAGCACCATTTATCGTGGGGAGTGTCATGCTCCTTGGTGTGTCCTTGGTCCCTGTGTCATAAATTCACCAACCCCGTCCGTGTGGGTTGAATTCTGGTCTCTCTGTCCTGTTCCTCTGGTCCCTGTGCCCGTTTTGAGCCAGTTCCACGCTGTTTTGGTGACTGTAGCTTCTCAGCAGAGTGTGACGTCAGGGAGGGAGATGCCTCCAGCCCGTTCTCTTTTTTCAGGGTTTCTTTGGCTATTTGGGGTCCTTTGTGGTTCCCCACAGATATTAGGAGGATTTGCTCTATTTGGGGGGAAAATACCATGGAAGTTTGGGAGGGATTGCATTCACTGTGTCCACTGCTTTGGGTAGCATGGATGTTTTAATAATATTAATTGTTCCATTCCATGAGAACAGGATATCTTTCCATTTATTGGTGTGTTTTGCAATGTCTTCATCAATGTCTTCAAGTTTTCAGTGTGCAGGTCTTTCACCTCCTTGGTTGACTTTATTCCCAGGTATTTTGTTCTTTTTCATGCAGTTGTAAATAGGCTTGCTTTCTTTCTCTTCCTGATGGTTCATTATTAGTGTTTAGAAATGCAACTGGTTTCTGTGTATTGATTTTGCAACTTTACTGAATTTATTTATTAGTTTTAATCGTTTTTTTGTGGAATGAAGTGGAAAATTGGAATTCAAAAATCCCACTGTTTCTACCATATCCAGGTCGTCCACAACACGGAGGACAGTGGCTCCTAATATAACCTTCCCACAGTGCCTCTAAATGACATGTGGACTTTGGGTGAACTGGATCTGGGTAAGGCTTGGCTTCTATATGGAAGTTTGATGTTTTCTCTGCTTTTCTGGCATGCTGTTGACATACATGATGTTTTGAAAAGTAATTGACTTTCCAGTAATTTCAAACATACAACTTTACATACATAAAAACAAGTCTTGTACCTTGATTAAATATACTCCTAAATATTGATGTTGACATTATTACAAATGGAATTGTTCTCAGAATTTCTTTTTCAGATTATTTTTTGCCAGCGTATGCATATAAGATAGATTTTCATGAATTGATATTTTGTTCTATAACTTTGCTTATTACTTAGTTAATTAGCTCAAATAATTTCTTTGCTGATTATAGGTAGTTTCATATATAAGATGATGTGACCTATGTTCTGTGAAGAGACACGGTTTTAATTTTTCCATTCACCCATGGATGCCTTTTATTTCTTTCCTCAAGATTCTGGGTAGAACTTCCAGTACACTATTGAGTAACAGTTATGAAGGGCAGCTTCCTGGCCCTGTTCCTGATTTCAGGAGTAAATCTTTCAGTCTTTAACGTTGAGCATGATGTTTGCTGTGGCTTTTTGTACTACTCTTTTCCCTATTGAACCAATTTACTTTTATTCCTGCTTTCTTGAGTGTTTTTCATGAAATAACACTGGATTTTCATTGTAGATTTTTTGCATTAATTGATATGGTTATGTGTTTTTGCTTCACACCATTATTGTGGTTGAATACATTGCTTACTTTTAATATGTTGAGCAACCCGAAATTCCTGGTGTAGAGATACTTGCTTATGGCATTATCCATTTAAAGTTCTGTTGGTTTCATGTTGCTATTATTGTGTGATAGATTTTTACATTCATATTTATAAGTTGTACTGGGGTAGTTTTCTTGTTTTTTTCCTGTATTTTTAAAATCGTTTTTAAAATAGTGGTTTTATTTCATTTTAATTATTTATTTATTTTGGCCATGTCCCATGGCTTGTGGGATCTTAGTTCCCCAGTCAGGGATCGAACCCGAGCCCTTGGCAGTGAAAGCACAGAGTCCTAACCACTGGGCCACCAGGGAATTCCCCAGTTTTCTTTGTCAAGATGTATTTGTATAATCTGATTAGACTTGGCTTGGTGTAAGTGGTTTGGAGGGTTAGCATTAGGGCTGGGGCTGGTGTGAGGGTTGGGGCTGTGTATGGTTTATGGTTGCTGTGATGGTTTAAGTTTTATGGTTAATGAGTTATTTATGGGTATGGTTAATGAATATATTTTATGGTTTGCTTATGGTTATGGTTTTGCTTATTGGTTAAGGCTTATGGTTTTGGTCTCAGGGTGTTAGGGTTCTGTGTTAGAGTGGGTGTTAGGGTATGGGTGAGAATTGGGGTACAGGTAGGATGTGGGTAGAGCATGGGTTAGGGTAAGGTACAGGTTTAGGGTACGGGTTAGGCTAAGGTTAGGTCAGGGCTTAGGGTCAGGATCAGAGTTTAGGGTTAGGGTCCATGTCAGGATTAGCATCAAGGTTGAGCGAGGCCGTTGTTTTCTGCTCCTCCAGTGCTGGATTCTCATTGATACATAAATGAAATGTCTGCTCTGGTCACCCACTGTTTCAAATTGAGCTCAGCCTTAGTCAAGGGTTCTTAGGGCCTCAGAGGTCATGCAGGGTTTCCCTCCACCCTCCCTCCTGGGAAGGGTGATGCAGGCCCCACTCTGTCTGGGCAGCCCCAGGTCCAGCATGGCCCTGACATGCAGGATACTAAGTAGACGTGATGTAAGACTTGGTGCATCAGTCTGCCAGCCCCCAGGGGCTGCCTTTTTTTTTCTCTTAATTAATTAATTAATTAACTCTGGGCTGTGTTGGGTCTGCATTGCTGCACGGAGGCTTTCTCTAGTTGCGGCAAGAGGGGGCTTCTCATTGCGGTGGCTTCTCTTGATGCAGAGCACAGGCTCTAAGCACGTGGGCTTCAGCAGTTGGGGCTCGCGGGTTCTAGAGCGCAGGCTCAGTAGTTGTGGTACACCGGCTTAGTTGCTCCACAGCATGTGGGATCTTCCCGGACCAGGGCTCAAACCCGTGTCCCCTGCATTGGCAGGTGGATTCTTAACCACTGCGCCACCAGGGAAGTCTGGTGTTGCGTTCGTGAGGGCTGGTGGGGAGCTCTTGGGACTGGACGGATCCTTTGTTCCATCTGCACGGGTGTCCAAGCAGCTCTCAGAACAGCCCTTGGCCTCTGAGCATCCAGGCAGGCACCCACGTTCCTCCAGCTCAGGTTAGCCTTGGCCCCTCCAGCCCCCGTGGCCAATTACTGAGCTGATTGTGTCTTTACTCTTTAAAATTAAATCACTCTCTCCAGGTGGGCGAGAAGTTTACTTGTGAACTTCGTTAGGGTTTGGGGTTAGGGTTTAAGGGTTAGGGCTAGGGCTAGGGGTTAGGGTTATGCTTATGGTTGGGTTAGGGTTACGGGTTAGGGTTAGGGTTGAGGTTTAGGGTTAGGGTTAGTGTTGGGTTATGGTTAGGGTTAAGGTAGGGTTAGGGTTGGGTTAGGGTTAGGGTTAGGGTTCGGGTTTAGGGTTAGGGTGTCCAGCCTTACGTCCCATTCAGCTGTGGGTGTAGATGTGGTCAGTCCAGTTGCATCACAGCCCCTGATTGAATTTTGTAAGAATTCCTCTCTCTCTCACTGTCTTTTTTTTTATAATTAATTTTTATAATGGGGTGTAGCTGATTTGCAATGTTGTGTTTCTTGGTGCTGTACATCCACCTGAGTCACTTACAGAGAGACATCAATAAATTCTTTTCTAGTTTCTAGTAGTCAGATGTATGTTTTTTCTGTGAATAGAGTGTGCTGAGTCCAGTTCCTTGAACAATGAGTATGTCTTGGCGATTACATTATTGGCGTATGGAACGGTATCTGTGCCAATTTCAACCTCCTGGTTTATGCATCACCGCACCACACTTTTCTCCTTAAGCAGCCATAAGTGTGTTTTGTAAATGTGTGATGGTGTTCTGTTTGTAATTCAGTTCATGGTTGGCGATTTTTAGATTCCCTTTATAAGTGATATCTTATGATAAGTTTCTCTTGCTGTCTAACTTCTTTCACTCTCAATGACCATACATAAGTCCCCCTGAGTTTCTGCAACTGGCCTCATTTCATTGATTTCAGGGCTGAGGAATATTCCGTTGTGCTTAAGTGCCAAATTTTCTTTCACCGTTTTTTCCTTCCAAGGACTCTTAAGTTGTACCCAAGTCGAGGCTGTTGTAAACATAGCAGCAGTAAATAGGGTGCCTGCGTCCTGTGGATTTTTGGTTTTTCCAAAATATAGGCCCATGAGTGGAAGCGCCCTATGCTTCGTAGCTCTGTTTTTTAGATGTTTCAGGAAACACAGCACACTTCTCCAGAGTGGCCGTTGGCAATTTACATTCCCCCTTCAGCATAACAAGGCTCCCTTTTCTCCTCTCCTTGTCCTGCATATCTGGTTTTTACCCTTTGTGAGGATGGTCCTTTTTTCTGACTCGAAGTGATACCTCTTTGTAGTGTTGATTTGCATTGCCCGCTTCTTTGTTTGGCCAAAAAGGGCGTATGCGTTTTTCCTGAATATATTCTGTTAGTTAAATTTGAGAGACAGCTTTTTTTTTAAATTGATTAATTAATTAATTTATTTTTGGCTGCGTTGGGTCTTCGTTTCTGTGCGAAGGCTTTCTCTAGTTGTGGCAAGCGGGGGCCACTCTTCATCGCGGTGCGCGGGCCTCTCACTATCGCGGCCTCTCTTGTTGCGGAGCACAGGCTCCAGACGCGCAGGCTCAGTAGTTGTGGCTCACGGGCCTAGTTGCTCCGCGGCATGTGGGATCTTCCCAGACCAGGGCTCGAAGCCGTGTCCCCTGCATTAGCTGGCAGATTCTCAACCACTGCGCCACTAGGGAAGCCCCTTGAATAGTTTTGTATTTAAAGTTTGTCTGTGGGGACTTCCCTGGTGACGCAGTGGTTAAGAGTCCGCCTGCCAATGCAGGGGACACGGGCTCGAGCCCTGGTCCGGGAAGCTCCCACATGCCGCAGAGCAACCAAGCCTGCGCGGCACAACTACTGAAGCCTGCGCGCCTAGAGCCCGTGCTCGCCCACAAGAGAAGCCACCGCAATGAGAAGCCCGTGCACCGCAATGAAGAGTAGCCCTGCTCGACGCAACTAGAGAAAGCCCACATGCAGCAACGAAGACCCAATGCAGTCAAACATAAATTATAAACTAAAATAAAATTTGCCTCTGAATAACTTTGAGTGAATTTGGTATAAGTTGTAAAGTTTGCATCTACATTCACTTCATTCCAAATGGTTTCCAATTAATTGTTCCTTAACTACTTTTAGAAAAGTTTTGGGATAGAGACTCCATTTTAGTTTGAATTTCCAGTTTAATGGATTCAGCAGTCCTGTCAGTAGGGCACGCTGCCTCCAGTGACCTGTGAGGGAGTCGCGGCCTGCACTTCCTGCACTGACCACAGGGTGGCGCCGAGTTCGCCTCTCTGACCCACAGCGCATGCTCGTTCCCTGCGAACTCGATTGTGAGGTCAGCTGAGAGCAGTTGAGCCTCCTCAGGCGCGGGGGCGGGGGCGGGGGCGGGGGCCTTCGGGTAGGACGCCAGGCTCAGCGTCTCTGCTGAGAGGAGCTCGGTCTCCATCTCCTTAGAACTCGCTGGGGTTTCGGCTTCAGGACAAAGTGGGGCTGCGTCCACGCTGACTAGGGAACTAGGTTTCCTGAGGACCCAGGTGATGCCTGAGGAAAAGGTGAAGAGACGGTGAGGAAAAGTGGGGAGAAGCTTCCTGTGGGCGACTGACCGTTGAGGGGGTCCGTCTTCGTGTGAGCAAGGGAGGGCTTGGCGTGGAAAGCTGGGTGTTTGGTCAGGTTTGTGTGCAGGGTAGCCAGCGTGAGTTATGGGGCGTCCAGTTTTCCCAGCACCATTTATCGTGGGGAGTGTCATGCTCCTTGGTGTGTCCTTGGTCCCTGTGTCATAAATTCACCAACCCCGTCCGTGTGGGTTGAATTCTGGTCTCTCTGTCCTGTTCCTCTGGTCCCTGTGCCCGTTTTGAGCCAGTTCCACGCTGTTTTGGTGACTGTAGCTTCTCAGCAGAGTGTGACGTCAGGGAGGGAGATGCCTCCAGCCCGTTCTCTTTTTTCAGGGTTTCTTTGGCTATTTGGGGTCCTTTGTGGTTCCCCACAGATATTAGGAGGATTTGCTCTATTTGGGGGGAAAATACCATGGAAGTTTGGGAGGGATTTCATTCACTGTGTCCACTGCTTTGGGTAGCATGGATGTTTTAATAATATTAATTGTTCCATTCCATGAGAACAGGATATCTTTCCATTTATTGGTGTGTTTTGCAATGTCTTCATCAATGTCTTCAAGTTTTCAGTGTGCAGGTCTTTCACCTCCTTGGTTGACTTTATTCCCAGGTATTTTGTTCTTTTTCATGCAGTTGTAAATAGGCTTGCTTTCTTTCTCTTCCTGATGGTTCATTATTAGTGTTTAGAAATGCAACTGGTTTCTGTGTATTGATTTTGCAACTTTACTGAATTTATTTATTAGTTTTCATCGTTTTTTTGTGGAATGAAGTGGAAAATTGGAATTCAAAAATCCCACTGTTTCTACCATATCCAGGTCGTCCACAACACGGAGGACAGTGGCTCCTAATATAACCTTCCCACAGTGCCTCTAAATGACATGTGGACTTTGGGTGAACTGGATCTGGGTAAGGCTTGGCTTCTATATGGAAGTTTGATGTTTTCTCTGCTTTTCTGGCATGCTGTTGACATACATGATGTTTTGAAAAGTAATTGACTTTCCAGTAATTTCAAACATACAACTTTACATACATAAAAACAAGTCTTGTACCTTGATTAAATATACTCCTAAATATTGATGTTGACATTATTACAAATGGAATTGTTCTCAGAATTTCTTTTTCAGATTATTTTTTGCCAGCGTATGCATATAAGATAGATTTTCATGAATTGATATTTTGTTCTATAACTTTGCTTATTACTTAGTTAATTAGCTCAAATAATTTCTTTGCTGATTATAGGTAGTTTCATATATAAGATGATGTGACCTATGTTCTGTGAAGAGACACGGTTTTAATTTTTCCATTCACCCATGGATGCCTTTTATTTCTTTCCTCAAGATTCTGGGTAGAACTTCCAGTACACTATTGAGTAACAGTTATGAAGGGCAGCTTCCTGGCCCTGTTCCTGATTTCAGGAGTAAATCTTTCAGTCTTTAACGTTGAGCATGATGTTTGCTGTGGCTTTTTGTACTACTCTTTTCCCTATTGAACCAATTTACTTTTATTCCTGCTTTCTTGAGTGTTTTTCATGAAATAACACTGGATTTTCATTGTAGATTTTTTGCATTAATTGATATGGTTATGTGTTTTTGCTTCACACCATTATTGTGGTTGAATACATTGCTTACTTTTAATATGTTGAGCAACCCGAAATTCCTGGTGTAGAGATACTTGCTTATGGCATTATCCATTTAAAGTTCTGTTGGTTTCATGTTGCTATTATTGTGTGATAGATTTTTACATTCATATTTATAAGTTGTACTGGGGTAGTTTTCTTGTTTTTTTCCTGTATTTTTAAAATCGTTTTTAAAATAGTGGTTTTATTTCATTTTAATTATTTATTTATTTTGGCCATGTCCCATGGCTTGTGGGATCTTAGTTCCCCAGTCAGGGATCGAACCCGAGCCCTTGGCAGTGAAAGCACAGAGTCCTAACCACTGGGCCACCAGGGAATTCCCCAGTTTTCTTTGTCAAGATGTATTTGTATAATCTGATTAGACTTGGCTTGGTGTAAGTGGTTTGGAGGGTTAGCATTAGGGCTGGGGCTGGTGTGAGGGTTGGGGCTGTGTATGGTTTATGGTTGCTGTGATGGTTTAAGTTTTATGGTTAATGAGTTATTTATGGGTATGGTTAATGAATATATTTTATGGTTTGCTTATGGTTATGGTTTTGCTTATTGGTTAAGGCTTATGGTTTTGGTCTCAGGGTGTTAGGGTTCTGTGTTAGAGTGGGTGTTAGGGTATGGGTGAGAATTGGGGTACAGGTAGGATGTGGGTAGAGCATGGGTTAGGGTAAGGTACAGGTTTAGGGTACGGGTTAGGCTAAGGTTAGGTCAGGGCTTAGGGTCAGGATCAGAGTTTAGGGTTAGGGTCCATGTCAGGATTAGCATCAAGGTTGAGCGAGGCCGTTGTTTTCTGCTCCTCCAGTGCTGGATTCTCATTGATACATAAATGAAATGTCTGCTCTGGTCACCCACTGTTTCAAATTGAGCTCAGCCTTAGTCAAGGGTTCTTAGGGCCTCAGAGGTCATGCAGGGTTTCCCTCCACCCTCCCTCCTGGGAAGGGTGATGCAGGCCCCACTCTGTCTGGGCAGCCCCAGGTCCAGCATGGCCCTGACATGCAGGATACTAAGTAGACGTGATGTAAGACTTGGTGCATCAGTCTGCCAGCCCCCAGGGGCTGCCTTTTTTTTTCTCTTAATTAATTAATTAATTAACTCTGGGCTGTGTTGGGTCTGCATTGCTGCACGGAGGCTTTCTCTAGTTGCGGCAAGAGGGGGCTTCTCATTGCGGTGGCTTCTCTTGATGCAGAGCACAGGCTCTAAGCACGTGGGCTTCAGCAGTTGGGGCTCGCGGGTTCTAGAGCGCAGGCTCAGTAGTTGTGGTACACCGGCTTAGTTGCTCCACAGCATGTGGGATCTTCCCGGACCAGGGCTCAAACCCGTGTCCCCTGCATTGGCAGGTGGATTCTTAACCACTGCGCCACCAGGGAAGTCTGGTGTTGCGTTCGTGAGGGCTGGTGGGGAGCTCTTGGGACTGGACGGATCCTTTGTTCCATCTGCACGGGTGTCCAAGAAGCTCTCAGAACAGCCCTTGGCCTCTGAGCATCCAGGCAGGCACCCACGTTCCTCCAGCTCAGGTTAGCCTTGGCCCCTCCAGCCCCCGTGGCCAATTACTGAGCTGATTGTGTCTTTACTCTTTAAAATTAAATCACTCTCTCCAGGTGGGCGAGAAGTTTACTTGTGAACTTCGTTAGGGTTTGGGGTTAGGGTTTAAGGGTTAGGGCTAGGGCTAGGGGTTAGGGTTATGCTTATGGTTGGGTTAGGGTTACGGGTTAGGGTTAGGGTTGAGGTTTAGGGTTAGGGTTAGTGTTGGGTTATGGTTAGGGTTAAGGTAGGGTTAGGGTTGGGTTAGGGTTAGGGTTAGGGTTCGGGTTTAGGGTTAGGGTGTCCAGCCTTACGTCCCATTCAGCTGTGGGTGTAGATGTGGTCAGTCCAGTTGCATCACAGCCCCTGATTGAATTTTGTAAGAATTCCTCTCTCTCTCACTGTCTTTTTTTTTATAATTAATTTTTATAATGGGGTGTAGCTGATTTGCAATGTTGTGTTTCTTGGTGCTGTACATCCACCTGAGTCACTTACAGAGAGACATCAATAAATTCTTTTCTAGTTTCTAGTAGTCAGATGTATGTTTTTTCTGTGAATAGAGTGTGCTGAGTCCAGTTCCTTGAACAATGAGTATGTCTTGGCGATTACATTATTGGCGTATGGAACGGTATCTGTGCCAATTTCAACCTCCTGGTTTATGCATCACCGCACCACACTTTTCTCCTTAAGCAGCCATAAGTGTGTTTTGTAAATGTGTGATGGTGTTCTGTTTGTAATTCAGTTCATGGTTGGCGATTTTTAGATTCCCTTTATAAGTGATATCTTATGATAAGTTTCTCTTGCTGTCTAACTTCTTTCACTCTCAATGACCATACATAAGTCCCCCTGAGTTTCTGCAACTGGCCTCATTTCATTGATTTCAGGGCTGAGGAATATTCCGTTGTGCTTAAGTGCCAAATTTTCTTTCACCGTTTTTTCCTTCCAAGGACTCTTAAGTTGTACCCAAGTCGAGGCTGTTGTAAACATAGCAGCAGTAAATAGGGTGCCTGCGTCCTGTGGATTTTTGGTTTTTCCAAAATATAGGCCCATGAGTGGAAGCGCCCTATGCTTCGTAGCTCTGTTTTTTAGATGTTTCAGGAAACACAGCACACTTCTCCAGAGTGGCCGTTGGCAATTTACATTCCCCCTTCAGCATAACAAGGCTCCCTTTTCTCCTCTCCTTGTCCTGCATATCTGGTTTTTACCCTTTGTGAGGATGGTCCTTTTTTCTGACTCGAAGTGATACCTCTTTGTAGTGTTGATTTGCATTGCCCGCTTCTTTGTTTGGCCAAAAAGGGCGTATGCGTTTTTCCTGAATATATTCTGTTAGTTAAATTTGAGAGACAGCTTTTTTTTTAAATTGATTAATTAATTAATTTATTTTTGGCTGCGTTGGGTCTTCGTTTCTGTGCGAAGGCTTTCTCTAGTTGTGGCAAGCGGGGGCCACTCTTCATCGCGGTGCGCGGGCCTCTCACTATCGCGGCCTCTCTTGTTGCGGAGCACAGGCTCCAGACGCGCAGGCTCAGTAGTTGTGGCTCACGGGCCTAGTTGCTCCGCGGCATGTGGGATCTTCCCAGACCAGGGCTCGAAGCCGTGTCCCCTGCATTAGCTGGCAGATTCTCAACCACTGCGCCACTAGGGAAGCCCCTTGAATAGTTTTGTATTTAAAGTTTGTCTGTGGGGACTTCCCTGGTGACGCAGTGGTTAAGAGTCCGCCTGCCAATGCAGGGGACACGGGCTCGAGCCCTGGTCCGGGAAGCTCCCACATGCCGCAGAGCAACCAAGCCTGCGCGGCCAACTACTGAAGCCTGCGCGCCTAGAGCCCGTGCTCGCCCACAAGAGAAGCCACCGCAATGAGAAGCCCGTGCACCGCAATGAAGAGTAGCCCTGCTCGACGCAACTAGAGAAAGCCCACATGCAGCAACGAAGACCCAATGCAGTCAAACATAAATTATAAACTAAAATAAAATTTGCCTCTGAATAACTTTGAGTGAATTTGGTATAAGTTGTAAAGTTTGCATCTACATTCACTTCATTCCAAATGGTTTCCAATTAATTGTTCCTTAACTACTTTTAGAAAAGTTTTGGGATAGAGACTCCATTTTAGTTTGAATTTCCAGTTTAATGGATTCAGCAGTCCTGTCAGTAGGGCACGCTGCCTCCAGTGACCTGTGAGGGAGTCGCGGCCTGCACTTCCTGCACTGACCACAGGGTGGCGCCGAGTTCGCCTCTCTGACCCACAGCGCATGCTCGTTCCCTGCGAACTCGATTGTGAGGTCAGCTGAGAGCAGTTGAGCCTCCTCAGGCGCGGGGGCGGGGGCGGGGGCGGGGGCCTTCGGGTAGGACGCCAGGCTCAGCGTCTCTGCTGAGAGGAGCTCGGTCTCCATCTCCTTAGAACTCGCTGGGGTTTCGGCTTCAGGACAAAGTGGGGCTGCGTCCACGCTGACTAGGGAACTAGGTTTCCTGAGGACCCAGGTGATGCCTGAGGAAAAGGTGAAGAGACGGTGAGGAAAAGTGGGGAGAAGCTTCCTGTGGGCGACTGACCGTTGAGGGGGTCCGTCTTCGTGTGAGCAAGGGAGGGCTTGGCGTGGAAAGCTGGGTTTTTGGTCAGGTTTGTGTGCAGGGTAGCCAGCGTGAGTTATGGGGCGTCCAGTTTTCCCAGCACCATTTATCGTGGGGAGTGTCATGCTCCTTGGTGTGTCCTTGGTCCCTGTGTCATAAATTCACCAACCCCGTCCGTGTGGGTTGAATTCTGGTCTCTCTGTCCTGTTCCTCTGGTCCCTGTGCCCGTTTTGAGCCAGTTCCACGCTGTTTTGGTGACTGTAGCTTCTCAGCAGAGTGTGACGTCAGGGAGGGAGATGCCTCCAGCCCGTTCTCTTTTTTCAGGGTTTCTTTGGCTATTTGGGGTCCTTTGTGGTTCCCCACAGATATTAGGAGGATTTGCTCTATTTGGGGGGAAAATACCATGGAAGTTTGGGAGGGATTTCATTCACTGTGTCCACTGCTTTGGGTAGCATGGATGTTTTAATAATATTAATTGTTCCATTCCATGAGAACAGGATATCTTTCCATTTATTGGTGTGTTTTGCAATGTCTTCATCAATGTCTTCAAGTTTTCAGTGTGCAGGTCTTTCACCTCCTTGGTTGACTTTATTCCCAGGTATTTTGTTCTTTTTCATGCAGTTGTAAATAGGCTTGCTTTCTTTCTCTTCCTGATGGTTCATTATTAGTGTTTAGAAATGCAACTGGTTTCTGTGTATTGATTTTGCAACTTTACTGAATTTATTTATTAGTTTTCATCGTTTTTTTGTGGAATGAAGTGGAAAATTGGAATTCAAAAATCCCACTGTTTCTACCATATCCAGGTCGTCCACAACACGGAGGACAGTGGCTCCTAATATAACCTTCCCACAGTGCCTCTAAATGACATGTGGACTTTGGGTGAACTGGATCTGGGTAAGGCTTGGCTTCTATATGGAAGTTTGATGTTTTCTCTGCTTTTCTGGCATGCTGTTGACATACATGATGTTTTGAAAAGTAATTGACTTTCCAGTAATTTCAAACATACAACTTTACATACATAAAAACAAGTCTTGTACCTTGATTAAATATACTCCTAAATATTGATGTTGACATTATTACAAATGGAATTGTTCTCAGAATTTCTTTTTCAGATTATTTTTTGCCAGCGTATGCATATAAGATAGATTTTCATGAATTGATATTTTGTTCTATAACTTTGCTTATTACTTAGTTAATTAGCTCAAATAATTTCTTTGCTGATTATAGGTAGTTTCATATATAAGATGATGTGACCTATGTTCTGTGAAGAGACACGGTTTTAATTTTTCCATTCACCCATGGATGCCTTTTATTTCTTTCCTCAAGATTCTGGGTAGAACTTCCAGTACACTATTGAGTAACAGTTATGAAGGGCAGCTTCCTGGCCCTGTTCCTGATTTCAGGAGTAAATCTTTCAGTCTTTAACGTTGAGCATGATGTTTGCTGTGGCTTTTTGTACTACTCTTTTCCCTATTGAACCAATTTACTTTTATTCCTGCTTTCTTGAGTGTTTTTCATGAAATAACACTGGATTTTCATTGTAGATTTTTTGCATTAATTGATATGGTTATGTGTTTTTGCTTCACACCATTATTGTGGTTGAATACATTGCTTACTTTTAATATGTTGAGCAACCCGAAATTCCTGGTGTAGAGATACTTGCTTATGGCATTATCCATTTAAAGTTCTGTTGGTTTCATGTTGCTATTATTGTGTGATAGATTTTTACATTCATATTTATAAGTTGTACTGGGGTAGTTTTCTTGTTTTTTTCCTGTATTTTTAAAATCGTTTTTAAAATAGTGGTTTTATTTCATTTTAATTATTTATTTATTTTGGCCATGTCCCATGGCTTGTGGGATCTTAGTTCCCCAGTCAGGGATCGAACCCGAGCCCTTGGCAGTGAAAGCACAGAGTCCTAACCACTGGGCCACCAGGGAATTCCCCAGTTTTCTTTGTCAAGATGTATTTGTATAATCTGATTAGACTTGGCTTGGTGTAAGTGGTTTGGAGGGTTAGCATTAGGGCTGGGGCTGGTGTGAGGGTTGGGGCTGTGTATGGTTTATGGTTGCTGTGATGGTTTAAGTTTTATGGTTAATGAGTTATTTATGGGTATGGTTAATGAATATATTTTATGGTTTGCTTATGGTTATGGTTTTGCTTATTGGTTAAGGCTTATGGTTTTGGTCTCAGGGTGTTAGGGTTCTGTGTTAGAGTGGGTGTTAGGGTATGGGTGAGAATTGGGGTACAGGTAGGATGTGGGTAGAGCATGGGTTAGGGTAAGGTACAGGTTTAGGGTACGGGTTAGGCTAAGGTTAGGTCAGGGCTTAGGGTCAGGATCAGAGTTTAGGGTTAGGGTCCATGTCAGGATTAGCATCAAGGTTGAGCGAGGCCGTTGTTTTCTGCTCCTCCAGTGCTGGATTCTCATTGATACATAAATGAAATGTCTGCTCTGGTCACCCACTGTTTCAAATTGAGCTCAGCCTTAGTCAAGGGTTCTTAGGGCCTCAGAGGTCATGCAGGGTTTCCCTCCACCCTCCCTCCTGGGAAGGGTGATGCAGGCCCCACTCTGTCTGGGCAGCCCCAGGTCCAGCATGGCCCTGACATGCAGGATACTAAGTAGACGTGATGTAAGACTTGGTGCATCAGTCTTCCAGGCCCCAGGGGCTGCCTGTTTTTTTCTCTTAATTAATTAATTAATTAACTTTGGGTTGTGTTGGGTCTGCATTGCTGCACGGAGGCTTTCTCTAGTTGCGGCAAGAGGGGGCTTCTCATTGCGGTGGCTTCTCTTGATGCAGAGCACAGGCTCTAAGCACGTGGGCTTCAGCAGTTGGGGCTCGCGGGTTCTAGAGCGCAGGCTCAGTAGTTGTGGTACACCGGCTTAGTTGCTCCACAGCATGTGGGATCTTCCCGGACCAGGGCTCAAACCCGTGTCCCCTGCATTGGCAGGTGGATTCTTAACCACTGCGCCACCAGGGAAGTCTGGTGTTGCGTTCGTGAGGGCTGGTGGGGAGCTCTTGGGACTGGACGGATCCTTTGTTCCATCTGCACGGGTGTCCAAGCAGCTCTCAGAACAGCCCTTGGCCTCTGAGCATCCAGGCAGGCACCCACGTTCCTCCAGCTCAGGTTAGCCTTGGCCCCTCCAGCCCCCGTGGCCAATTACTGAGCTGATTGTGTCTTTACTCTTTAAAATTAAATCACTCTCTCCAGGTGGGCGAGAAGTTTACGTGTGAACTTCGTTAGGGTTAGGGGTTAGGGTTTAAGGGTTAGGGCTAGGGCTAGGGGTTAGGGTTATGCTTATGGTTGGGTTAGGGTTACGGGTTAGGGTTAGGGTTGAGGTTTAGGGTTAGGGTTAGTGTTGGGTTATGGTTAGGGTTAAGGTAGGGTTAGGGTTGGGTTAGGGTTAGGGTTAGGGTTAGGGTTAGGGTTTAGGGTTAGGGTGTCCAGCCTTACGTCCCATTCAGCTGTGGGTGTAGATGTGGTCAGTCCAGTTGCATCACAGCCCCTGATTGAATTTTGTAAGAATTCCTCTCTCTCTCACTGTCTTTTTTTTTATAATTAATTTTTATAATGGGGTGTAGCTGATTTGCAATGTTGTGTTTCTTGGTGCTGTACATCCACCTGAGTCACTTACAGAGAGACATCAATAAATTCTTTTCTAGTTTCTAGTAGTCAGATGTATGTTTTTTCTGTGAATAGAGTGTGCTGAGTCCAGTTCCTTGAACAATGAGTATGTCTTGGCGATTACATTATTGGCGTATGGAACGGTATCTGTGACAATTTCAACCTCCTGGTTTATGCATCACCGCACCACACTTTTCTCCTTAAGCAGCCATAAGTGTGTTTTGTAAATGTGTGATGGTGTTCTGTTTGTAATTCAGTTCATGGTTGGCGATTTTTAGATTCCCTTTATAAGTGATATCTTATGATAAGTTTCTCTTGCTGTCTAACTTCTTTCACTCTCAATGACCATACATAAGTCCCCCTGAGTTTCTGCAACTGGCCTCATTTCATTGATTTCAGGGCTGAGGAATATTCCGTTGTGCTTAAGTGCCAAATTTTCTTTCACCGTTTTTTCCTTCCAAGGACTCTTAAGTTGTACCCAAGTCGAGGCTGTTGTAAACATAGCAGCAGTAAATAGGGTGCCTGCGTCCTGTGGATTTTTGGTTTTTCCAAAATATAGGCCCATGAGTGGAAGCGCCCTATGCTTCGTAGCTCTGTTTTTTAGATGTTTCAGGAAACACAGCACACTTCTCCAGAGTGGCCGTTGGCAATTTACATTCCCCCTTCAGCATAACAAGGCTCCCTTTTCTCCTCTCCTTGTCCTGCATATCTGGGTTTTACCCTTTGTGAGGATGGTCCTTTTTTCTGACTCGAAGTGATACCTCTTTGTAGTGTTGATTTGCATTGCCCGCTTCTTTGTTTGGCCAAAAAGGGCGTATGCGTTTTTCCTGAATATATTCTGTTAGTTAAATTTGAGAGACAGCTTTTTTTTTAAATTGATTAATTAATTAATTTATTTTTGGCTGCGTTGGGTCTTCGTTTCTGTGCGAAGGGTTTCTCTAGTTGTGGCAAGCGGGGGCCACTCTTCATCGCGGTGCGCGGGCCTCTCACTATCGCGGCCTCTCTTGTTGCGGAGCACAGGCTCCAGACGCGCAGGCTCAGTAGTTGTGGCTCACGGGCCTAGTTGCTCCGCGGCATGTGGGATCTTCCCAGACCAGGGCTCGAAGCCGTGTCCCCTGCATTAGCCGGCAGATTCTCAACCACTGCGCCACCAGGGAAGCCCCTTGAATAGTTTTGTATTTAAAGTTTGTCTGTGGGGACTTCCCTGGTGACGCAGTGGTTAAGAGTCCGCCTGCCAATGCAGGGGACACGGGCTCGAGCCCTGGTCCGGGAAGCTCCCACATGCCGCAGAGCAACCAAGCCTGCGCGGCACAACTACTGAAGCCTGCGCGCCTAGAGCCCGTGCTCGCCCACAAGAGAAGCCACCGCAATGAGAAGCCCGTGCACCGCAATGAAGAGTAGCCCTGCTCGACGCAACTAGAGAAAGCCCACATGCAGCAACGAAGACCCAATGCAGCCAAACATAAATTATAAACTAAAATAAAATTTGCCTCTGAATAACTTTGAGTGAATTTGGTATAAGTTGTAAAGTTTGCATCTACATTCACTTCATTCCAAATGGTTTCCAATTAATTGTTCCTTAACTACTTTTAGAAAAGTTTTGGGATAGAGACTCCATTTTAGTTTGAATTTCCAGTTTAATGGATTCAGCAGTCCTGTCAGTAGGGCACGCTGCCTCCAGTGACCTGTGAGGGAGTCGCGGCCTGCACTTCCTGCACTGACCACAGGGTGGCGCCGAGTTCGCCTCTCTGACCCACAGCGCATGCTCGTTCCCTGCGAACTCGATTGTGAGGTCAGCTGAGAGCAGTTGAGCCTCCTCAGGCGCGGGGGCGGGGGCGGGGGCGGGGGCCTTCGGGTAGGACGCCAGGCTCAGCGTCTCTGCTGAGAGGAGCTCGGTCTCCATCTCCTTAGGACTCGCTGGGGTTTCGGCTTCAGGACAAAGTGGGGCTGCGTCCACGCTGACTAGGGAACTAGGTTTCCTGAGGACCCAGGTGATGCCTGAGGAAAAGGTGAAGAGACGGTGAGGAAAAGTGGGGAGAAGCTTCCTGTGGGCGACTGACCGTTGAGGGGGTCCGTCTTCGTGTGAGCAAGGGAGGGCTTGGCGTGGAAAGCTGGGTGTTTGGTCAGGTTTGTGTGCAGGGTAGCCAGCGTGAGTTATGGGGCGTCCAGTTTTCCCAGCACCATTTATCGTGGGGAGTGTCATGCTCCTTGGTGTGTCCTTGGTCCCTGTGTCATAAATTCACCAACCCCGTCCGTGTGGGTTGAATTCTGGTCTCTCTGTCCTGTTCCTCTGGTCCCTGTGCCCGTTTTGAGCCAGTTCCACGCTGTTTTGGTGACTGTAGCTTCTCAGCAGAGTGTGACGTCAGGGAGGGAGATGCCTCCAGCCCGTTCTCTTTTTTCAGGGTTTCTTTGGCTATTTGGGGTCCTTTGTGGTTCCCCACAGATATTAGGAGGATTTGCTCTATTTGGGGGGAAAATACCATGGAAGTTTGGGAGGGATTTCATTCACTGTGTCCACTGCTTTGGGTAGCATGGATGTTTTAATAATATTAATTGTTCCATTCCATGAGAACAGGATATCTTTCCATTTATTGGTGTGTTTTGCAATGTCTTCATCAATGTCTTCAAGTTTTCAGTGTGCAGGTCTTTCACCTCCTTGGTTGACTTTATTCCCAGGTATTTTGTTCTTTTTCATGCAGTTGTAAATAGGCTTGCTTTCTTTCTCTTCCTGATGGTTCATTATTAGTGTTTAGAAATGCAACTGGTTTCTGTGTATTGATTTTGCAACTTTACTGAATTTATTTATTAGTTTTCATCGTTTTTTTGTGGAATGAAGTGGAAAATTGGAATTCAAAAATCCCACTGTTTCTACCATATCCAGGTCGTCCACAACACGGAGGACAGTGGCTCCTAATATAACCTTCCCACAGTGCCTCTAAATGACATGTGGACTTTGGGTGAACTGGATCTGGGTAAGGCTTGGCTTCTATATGGAAGTTTGATGTTTTCTCTGCTTTTCTGGCATGCTGTTGACATACATGATGTTTTGAAAAGTAATTGACTTTCCAGTAATTTCAAACATACAACTTTACATACATAAAAACAAGTCTTGTACCTTGATTAAATATACTCCTAAATATTGATGTTGACATTATTACAAATGGAATTGTTCTCAGAATTTCTTTTTCAGATTATTTTTTGCCAGCGTATGCATATAAGATAGATTTTCATGAATTGATATTTTGTTCTATAACTTTGCTTATTACTTAGTTAATTAGCTCAAATAATTTCTTTGCTGATTATAGGTAGTTTCATATATAAGATGATGTGACCTATGTTCTGTGAAGAGACACGGTTTTAATTTTTCCATTCACCCATGGATGCCTTTTATTTCTTTCCTCAAGATTCTGGGTAGAACTTCCAGTACACTATTGAGTAACAGTTATGAAGGGCAGCTTCCTGGCCCTGTTCCTGATTTCAGGAGTAAATCTTTCAGTCTTTAACGTTGAGCATGATGTTTGCTGTGGCTTTTTGTACTACTCTTTTCCCTATTGAACCAATTTACTTTTATTCCTGCTTTCTTGAGTGTTTTTCATGAAATAACACTGGATTTTCATTGTAGATTTTTTGCATTAATTGATATGGTTATGTGTTTTTGCTTCACACCATTATTGTGGTTGAATACATTGCTTACTTTTAATATGTTGAGCAACCCGAAATTCCTGGTGTAGAGATACTTGCTTATGGCATTATCCATTTAAAGTTCTGTTGGTTTCATGTTGCTATTATTGTGTGATAGATTTTTACATTCATATTTATAAGTTGTACTGGGGTAGTTTTCTTGTTTTTTTCCTGTATTTTTAAAATCGTTTTTAAAATAGTGGTTTTATTTCATTTTAATTATTTATTTATTTTGGCCATGTCCCATGGCTTGTGGGATCTTAGTTCCCCAGTCAGGGATCGAACCCGAGCCCTTGGCAGTGAAAGCACAGAGTCCTAACCACTGGGCCACCAGGGAATTCCCCAGTTTTCTTTGTCAAGATGTATTTGTATAATCTGATTAGACTTGGCTTGGTGTAAGTGGTTTGGAGGGTTAGCATTAGGGCTGGGGCTGGTGTGAGGGTTGGGGCTGTGTATGGTTTATGGTTGCTGTGATGGTTTAAGTTTTATGGTTAATGAGTTATTTATGGGTATGGTTAATGAATATATTTTATGGTTTGCTTATGGTTATGGTTTTGCTTATTGGTTAAGGCTTATGGTTTTGGTCTCAGGGTGTTAGGGTTCTGTGTTAGAGTGGGTGTTAGGGTATGGGTGAGAATTGGGGTACAGGTAGGATGTGGGTAGAGCATGGGTTAGGGTAAGGTACAGGTTTAGGGTACGGGTTAGGCTAAGGTTAGGTCAGGGCTTAGGGTCAGGATCAGAGTTTAGGGTTAGGGTCCATGTCAGGATTAGCATCAAGGTTGAGCGAGGCCGTTGTTTTCTGCTCCTCCAGTGCTGGATTCTCATTGATACATAAATGAAATGTCTGCTCTGGTCACCCACTGTTTCAAATTGAGCTCAGCCTTAGTCAAGGGTTCTTAGGGCCTCAGAGGTCATGCAGGGTTTCCCTCCACCCTCCCTCCTGGGAAGGGTGATGCAGGCCCCACTCTGTCTGGGCAGCCCCAGGTCCAGCATGGCCCTGACATGCAGGATACTAAGTAGACGTGATGTAAGACTTGGTGCATCAGTCTGCCAGCCCCCAGGGGCTGCCTTTTTTTTTCTCTTAATTAATTAATTAATTAACTCTGGGCTGTGTTGGGTCTGCATTGCTGCACGGAGGCTTTCTCTAGTTGCGGCAAGAGGGGGCTTCTCATTGCGGTGGCTTCTCTTGATGCAGAGCACAGGCTCTAAGCACGTGGGCTTCAGCAGTTGGGGCTCGCGGGTTCTAGAGCGCAGGCTCAGTAGTTGTGGTACACCGGCTTAGTTGCTCCACAGCATGTGGGATCTTCCCGGACCAGGGCTCAAACCCGTGTCCCCTGCATTGGCAGGTGGATTCTTAACCACTGCGCCACCAGGGAAGTCTGGTGTTGCGTTCGTGAGGGCTGGTGGGGAGCTCTTGGGACTGGACGGATCCTTTGTTCCATCTGCACGGGTGTCCAAGAAGCTCTCAGAACAGCCCTTGGCCTCTGAGCATCCAGGCAGGCACCCACGTTCCTCCAGCTCAGGTTAGCCTTGGCCCCTCCAGCCCCCGTGGCCAATTACTGAGCTGATTGTGTCTTTACTCTTTAAAATTAAATCACTCTCTCCAGGTGGGCGAGAAGTTTACTTGTGAACTTCGTTAGGGTTTGGGGTTAGGGTTTAAGGGTTAGGGCTAGGGCTAGGGGTTAGGGTTATGCTTATGGTTGGGTTAGGGTTACGGGTTAGGGTTAGGGTTGAGGTTTAGGGTTAGGGTTAGTGTTGGGTTATGGTTAGGGTTAAGGTAGGGTTAGGGTTGGGTTAGGGTTAGGGTTAGGGTTCGGGTTTAGGGTTAGGGTGTCCAGCCTTACGTCCCATTCAGCTGTGGGTGTAGATGTGGTCAGTCCAGTTGCATCACAGCCCCTGATTGAATTTTGTAAGAATTCCTCTCTCTCTCACTGTCTTTTTTTTTATAATTAATTTTTATAATGGGGTGTAGCTGATTTGCAATGTTGTGTTTCTTGGTGCTGTACATCCACCTGAGTCACTTACAGAGAGACATCAATAAATTCTTTTCTAGTTTCTAGTAGTCAGATGTATGTTTTTTCTGTGAATAGAGTGTGCTGAGTCCAGTTCCTTGAACAATGAGTATGTCTTGGCGATTACATTATTGGCGTATGGAACGGTATCTGTGCCAATTTCAACCTCCTGGTTTATGCATCACCGCACCACACTTTTCTCCTTAAGCAGCCATAAGTGTGTTTTGTAAATGTGTGATGGTGTTCTGTTTGTAATTCAGTTCATGGTTGGCGATTTTTAGATTCCCTTTATAAGTGATATCTTATGATAAGTTTCTCTTGCTGTCTAACTTCTTTCACTCTCAATGACCATACATAAGTCCCCCTGAGTTTCTGCAACTGGCCTCATTTCATTGATTTCAGGGCTGAGGAATATTCCGTTGTGCTTAAGTGCCAAATTTTCTTTCACCGTTTTTTCCTTCCAAGGACTCTTAAGTTGTACCCAAGTCGAGGCTGTTGTAAACATAGCAGCAGTAAATAGGGTGCCTGCGTCCTGTGGATTTTTGGTTTTTCCAAAATATAGGCCCATGAGTGGAAGCGCCCTATGCTTCGTAGCTCTGTTTTTTAGATGTTTCAGGAAACACAGCACACTTCTCCAGAGTGGCCGTTGGCAATTTACATTCCCCCTTCAGCATAACAAGGCTCCCTTTTCTCCTCTCCTTGTCCTGCATATCTGGTTTTTACCCTTTGTGAGGATGGTCCTTTTTTCTGACTCGAAGTGATACCTCTTTGTAGTGTTGATTTGCATTGCCCGCTTCTTTGTTTGGCCAAAAAGGGCGTATGCGTTTTTCCTGAATATATTCTGTTAGTTAAATTTGAGAGACAGCTTTTTTTTTAAATTGATTAATTAATTAATTTATTTTTGGCTGCGTTGGGTCTTCGTTTCTGTGCGAAGGCTTTCTCTAGTTGTGGCAAGCGGGGGCCACTCTTCATCGCGGTGCGCGGGCCTCTCACTATCGCGGCCTCTCTTGTTGCGGAGCACAGGCTCCAGACGCGCAGGCTCAGTAGTTGTGGCTCACGGGCCTAGTTGCTCCGCGGCATGTGGGATCTTCCCAGACCAGGGCTCGAAGCCGTGTCCCCTGCATTAGCTGGCAGATTCTCAACCACTGCGCCACTAGGGAAGCCCCTTGAATAGTTTTGTATTTAAAGTTTGTCTGTGGGGACTTCCCTGGTGACGCAGTGGTTAAGAGTCCGCCTGCCAATGCAGGGGACACGGGCTCGAGCCCTGGTCCGGGAAGCTCCCACATGCCGCAGAGCAACCAAGCCTGCGCGGCCAACTACTGAAGCCTGCGCGCCTAGAGCCCGTGCTCGCCCACAAGAGAAGCCACCGCAATGAGAAGCCCGTGCACCGCAATGAAGAGTAGCCCTGCTCGACGCAACTAGAGAAAGCCCACATGCAGCAACGAAGACCCAATGCAGTCAAACATAAATTATAAACTAAAATAAAATTTGCCTCTGAATAACTTTGAGTGAATTTGGTATAAGTTGTAAAGTTTGCATCTACATTCACTTCATTCCAAATGGTTTCCAATTAATTGTTCCTTAACTACTTTTAGAAAAGTTTTGGGATAGAGACTCCATTTTAGTTTGAATTTCCAGTTTAATGGATTCAGCAGTCCTGTCAGTAGGGCACGCTGCCTCCAGTGACCTGTGAGGGAGTCGCGGCCTGCACTTCCTGCACTGACCACAGGGTGGCGCCGAGTTCGCCTCTCTGACCCACAGCGCATGCTCGTTCCCTGCGAACTCGATTGTGAGGTCAGCTGAGAGCAGTTGAGCCTCCTCAGGCGCGGGGGCGGGGGCGGGGGCGGGGGCCTTCGGGTAGGACGCCAGGCTCAGCGTCTCTGCTGAGAGGAGCTCGGTCTCCATCTCCTTAGAACTCGCTGGGGTTTCGGCTTCAGGACAAAGTGGGGCTGCGTCCACGCTGACTAGGGAACTAGGTTTCCTGAGGACCCAGGTGATGCCTGAGGAAAAGGTGAAGAGACGGTGAGGAAAAGTGGGGAGAAGCTTCCTGTGGGCGACTGACCGTTGAGGGGGTCCGTCTTCGTGTGAGCAAGGGAGGGCTTGGCGTGGAAAGCTGGGTTTTTGGTCAGGTTTGTGTGCAGGGTAGCCAGCGTGAGTTATGGGGCGTCCAGTTTTCCCAGCACCATTTATCGTGGGGAGTGTCATGCTCCTTGGTGTGTCCTTGGTCCCTGTGTCATAAATTCACCAACCCCGTCCGTGTGGGTTGAATTCTGGTCTCTCTGTCCTGTTCCTCTGGTCCCTGTGCCCGTTTTGAGCCAGTTCCACGCTGTTTTGGTGACTGTAGCTTCTCAGCAGAGTGTGACGTCAGGGAGGGAGATGCCTCCAGCCCGTTCTCTTTTTTCAGGGTTTCTTTGGCTATTTGGGGTCCTTTGTGGTTCCCCACAGATATTAGGAGGATTTGCTCTATTTGGGGGGAAAATACCATGGAAGTTTGGGAGGGATTTCATTCACTGTGTCCACTGCTTTGGGTAGCATGGATGTTTTAATAATATTAATTGTTCCATTCCATGAGAACAGGATATCTTTCCATTTATTGGTGTGTTTTGCAATGTCTTCATCAATGTCTTCAAGTTTTCAGTGTGCAGGTCTTTCACCTCCTTGGTTGACTTTATTCCCAGGTATTTTGTTCTTTTTCATGCAGTTGTAAATAGGCTTGCTTTCTTTCTCTTCCTGATGGTTCATTATTAGTGTTTAGAAATGCAACTGGTTTCTGTGTATTGATTTTGCAACTTTACTGAATTTATTTATTAGTTTTCATCGTTTTTTTGTGGAATGAAGTGGAAAATTGGAATTCAAAAATCCCACTGTTTCTACCATATCCAGGTCGTCCACAACACGGAGGACAGTGGCTCCTAATATAACCTTCCCACAGTGCCTCTAAATGACATGTGGACTTTGGGTGAACTGGATCTGGGTAAGGCTTGGCTTCTATATGGAAGTTTGATGTTTTCTCTGCTTTTCTGGCATGCTGTTGACATACATGATGTTTTGAAAAGTAATTGACTTTCCAGTAATTTCAAACATACAACTTTACATACATAAAAACAAGTCTTGTACCTTGATTAAATATACTCCTAAATATTGATGTTGACATTATTACAAATGGAATTGTTCTCAGAATTTCTTTTTCAGATTATTTTTTGCCAGCGTATGCATATAAGATAGATTTTCATGAATTGATATTTTGTTCTATAACTTTGCTTATTACTTAGTTAATTAGCTCAAATAATTTCTTTGCTGATTATAGGTAGTTTCATATATAAGATGATGTGACCTATGTTCTGTGAAGAGACACGGTTTTAATTTTTCCATTCACCCATGGATGCCTTTTATTTCTTTCCTCAAGATTCTGGGTAGAACTTCCAGTACACTATTGAGTAACAGTTAT
Source organism: Balaenoptera physalus (assembly GCF_965194825.1). Taxonomy (NCBI): domain Eukaryota; kingdom Metazoa; phylum Chordata; class Mammalia; order Artiodactyla; family Balaenopteridae; genus Balaenoptera; species Balaenoptera physalus. The sequence goes on from NW_028126306.1 coordinate 677,221, forward strand.
GAAGGGCAGCTTCCTGGCCCTGTTCCTGATTTCAGGAGTAAATCTTTCAGTCTTTAACGTTGAGCATGATGTTTGCTGTGGCTTTTTGTACTACTCTTTTCCCTATTGAACCAATTTACTTTTATTCCTGCTTTCTTGAGTGTTTTTCATGAAATAACACTGGATTTTCATTGTAGATTTTTTGCATTAATTGATATGGTTATGTGTTTTTGCTTCACACCATTATTGTGGTTGAATACATTGCTTACTTTTAATATGTTGAGCAACCCGAAATTCCTGGTGTAGAGATACTTGCTTATGGCATTATCCATTTAAAGTTCTGTTGGTTTCATGTTGCTATTATTGTGTGATAGATTTTTACATTCATATTTATAAGTTGTACTGGGGTAGTTTTCTTGTTTTTTTCCTGTATTTTTAAAATCGTTTTTAAAATAGTGGTTTTATTTCATTTTAATTATTTATTTATTTTGGCCATGTCCCATGGCTTGTGGGATCTTAGTTCCCCAGTCAGGGATCGAACCCGAGCCCTTGGCAGTGAAAGCACAGAGTCCTAACCACTGGGCCACCAGGGAATTCCCCAGTTTTCTTTGTCAAGATGTATTTGTATAATCTGATTAGACTTGGCTTGGTGTAAGTGGTTTGGAGGGTTAGCATTAGGGCTGGGGCTGGTGTGAGGGTTGGGGCTGTGTATGGTTTATGGTTGCTGTGATGGTTTAAGTTTTATGGTTAATGAGTTATTTATGGGTATGGTTAATGAATATATTTTATGGTTTGCTTATGGTTATGGTTTTGCTTATTGGTTAAGGCTTATGGTTTTGGTCTCAGGGTGTTAGGGTTCTGTGTTAGAGTGGGTGTTAGGGTATGGGTGAGAATTGGGGTACAGGTAGGATGTGGGTAGAGCATGGGTTAGGGTAAGGTACAGGTTTAGGGTACGGGTTAGGCTAAGGTTAGGTCAGGGCTTAGGGTCAGGATCAGAGTTTAGGGTTAGGGTCCATGTCAGGATTAGCATCAAGGTTGAGCGAGGCCGTTGTTTTCTGCTCCTCCAGTGCTGGATTCTCATTGATACATAAATGAAATGTCTGCTCTGGTCACCCACTGTTTCAAATTGAGCTCAGCCTTAGTCAAGGGTTCTTAGGGCCTCAGAGGTCATGCAGGGTTTCCCTCCACCCTCCCTCCTGGGAAGGGTGATGCAGGCCCCACTCTGTCTGGGCAGCCCCAGGTCCAGCATGGCCCTGACATGCAGGATACTAAGTAGACGTGATGTAAGACTTGGTGCATCAGTCTTCCAGGCCCCAGGGGCTGCCTGTTTTTTTCTCTTAATTAATTAATTAATTAACTTTGGGTTGTGTTGGGTCTGCATTGCTGCACGGAGGCTTTCTCTAGTTGCGGCAAGAGGGGGCTTCTCATTGCGGTGGCTTCTCTTGATGCAGAGCACAGGCTCTAAGCACGTGGGCTTCAGCAGTTGGGGCTCGCGGGTTCTAGAGCGCAGGCTCAGTAGTTGTGGTACACCGGCTTAGTTGCTCCACAGCATGTGGGATCTTCCCGGACCAGGGCTCAAACCCGTGTCCCCTGCATTGGCAGGTGGATTCTTAACCACTGCGCCACCAGGGAAGTCTGGTGTTGCGTTCGTGAGGGCTGGTGGGGAGCTCTTGGGACTGGACGGATCCTTTGTTCCATCTGCACGGGTGTCCAAGCAGCTCTCAGAACAGCCCTTGGCCTCTGAGCATCCAGGCAGGCACCCACGTTCCTCCAGCTCAGGTTAGCCTTGGCCCCTCCAGCCCCCGTGGCCAATTACTGAGCTGATTGTGTCTTTACTCTTTAAAATTAAATCACTCTCTCCAGGTGGGCGAGAAGTTTACGTGTGAACTTCGTTAGGGTTAGGGGTTAGGGTTTAAGGGTTAGGGCTAGGGCTAGGGGTTAGGGTTATGCTTATGGTTGGGTTAGGGTTACGGGTTAGGGTTAGGGTTGAGGTTTAGGGTTAGGGTTAGTGTTGGGTTATGGTTAGGGTTAAGGTAGGGTTAGGGTTGGGTTAGGGTTAGGGTTAGGGTTAGGGTTAGGGTTTAGGGTTAGGGTGTCCAGCCTTACGTCCCATTCAGCTGTGGGTGTAGATGTGGTCAGTCCAGTTGCATCACAGCCCCTGATTGAATTTTGTAAGAATTCCTCTCTCTCTCACTGTCTTTTTTTTTATAATTAATTTTTATAATGGGGTGTAGCTGATTTGCAATGTTGTGTTTCTTGGTGCTGTACATCCACCTGAGTCACTTACAGAGAGACATCAATAAATTCTTTTCTAGTTTCTAGTAGTCAGATGTATGTTTTTTCTGTGAATAGAGTGTGCTGAGTCCAGTTCCTTGAACAATGAGTATGTCTTGGCGATTACATTATTGGCGTATGGAACGGTATCTGTGACAATTTCAACCTCCTGGTTTATGCATCACCGCACCACACTTTTCTCCTTAAGCAGCCATAAGTGTGTTTTGTAAATGTGTGATGGTGTTCTGTTTGTAATTCAGTTCATGGTTGGCGATTTTTAGATTCCCTTTATAAGTGATATCTTATGATAAGTTTCTCTTGCTGTCTAACTTCTTTCACTCTCAATGACCATACATAAGTCCCCCTGAGTTTCTGCAACTGGCCTCATTTCATTGATTTCAGGGCTGAGGAATATTCCGTTGTGCTTAAGTGCCAAATTTTCTTTCACCGTTTTTTCCTTCCAAGGACTCTTAAGTTGTACCCAAGTGGAGGCTGTTGTAAACATAGCAGCAGTAAATAGGGTGCCTGCGTCCTGTGGATTTTTGGTTTTTCCAAAATATAGGCCCATGAGTGGAAGCGCCCTATGCTTCGTAGCTCTGTTTTTTAGATGTTTCAGGAAACACAGCACACTTCTCCAGAGTGGCCGTTGGCAATTTACATTCCCCCTTCAGCATAACAAGGCTCCCTTTTCTCCTCTCCTTGTCCTGCATATCTGGGTTTTACCCTTTGTGAGGATGGTCCTTTTTTCTGACTCGAAGTGATACCTCTTTGTAGTGTTGATTTGCATTGCCCGCTTCTTTGTTTGGCCAAAAAGGGCGTATGCGTTTTTCCTGAATATATTCTGTTAGTTAAATTTGAGAGACAGCTTTTTTTTTAAATTGATTAATTAATTAATTTATTTTTGGCTGCGTTGGGTCTTCGTTTCTGTGCGAAGGGTTTCTCTAGTTGTGGCAAGCGGGGGCCACTCTTCATCGCGGTGCGCGGGCCTCTCACTATCGCGGCCTCTCTTGTTGCGGAGCACAGGCTCCAGACGCGCAGGCTCAGTAGTTGTGGCTCACGGGCCTAGTTGCTCCGCGGCATGTGGGATCTTCCCAGACCAGGGCTCGAAGCCGTGTCCCCTGCATTAGCCGGCAGATTCTCAACCACTGCGCCACCAGGGAAGCCCCTTGAATAGTTTTGTATTTAAAGTTTGTCTGTGGGGACTTCCCTGGTGACGCAGTGGTTAAGAGTCCGCCTGCCAATGCAGGGGACACGGGCTCGAGCCCTGGTCCGGGAAGCTCCCACATGCCGCAGAGCAACCAAGCCTGCGCGGCACAACTACTGAAGCCTGCGCGCCTAGAGCCCGTGCTCGCCCACAAGAGAAGCCACCGCAATGAGAAGCCCGTGCACCGCAATGAAGAGTAGCCCTGCTCGACGCAACTAGAGAAAGCCCACATGCAGCAACGAAGACCCAATGCAGCCAAACATAAATTATAAACTAAAATAAAATTTGCCTCTGAATAACTTTGAGTGAATTTGGTATAAGTTGTAAAGTTTGCATCTACATTCACTTCATTCCAAATGGTTTCCAATTAATTGTTCCTTAACTACTTTTAGAAAAGTTTTGGGATAGAGACTCCATTTTAGTTTGAATTTCCAGTTTAATGGATTCAGCAGTCCTGTCAGTAGGGCACGCTGCCTCCAGTGACCTGTGAGGGAGTCGCGGCCTGCACTTCCTGCACTGACCACAGGGTGGCGCCGAGTTCGCCTCTCTGACCCACAGCGCATGCTCGTTCCCTGCGAACTCGATTGTGAGGTCAGCTGAGAGCAGTTGAGCCTCCTCAGGCGCGGGGGCGGGGGCGGGGGCGGGGGCCTTCGGGTAGGACGCCAGGCTCAGCGTCTCTGCTGAGAGGAGCTCGGTCTCCATCTCCTTAGGACTCGCTGGGGTTTCGGCTTCAGGACAAAGTGGGGCTGCGTCCACGCTGACTAGGGAACTAGGTTTCCTGAGGACCCAGGTGATGCCTGAGGAAAAGGTGAAGAGACGGTGAGGAAAAGTGGGGAGAAGCTTCCTGTGGGCGACTGACCGTTGAGGGGGTCCGTCTTCGTGTGAGCAAGGGAGGGCTTGGCGTGGAAAGCTGGGTGTTTGGTCAGGTTTGTGTGCAGGGTAGCCAGCGTGAGTTATGGGGCGTCCAGTTTTCCCAGCACCATTTATCGTGGGGAGTGTCATGCTCCTTGGTGTGTCCTTGGTCCCTGTGTCATAAATTCACCAACCCCGTCCGTGTGGGTTGAATTCTGGTCTCTCTGTCCTGTTCCTCTGGTCCCTGTGCCCGTTTTGAGCCAGTTCCACGCTGTTTTGGTGACTGTAGCTTCTCAGCAGAGTGTGACGTCAGGGAGGGAGATGCCTCCAGCCCGTTCTCTTTTTTCAGGGTTTCTTTGGCTATTTGGGGTCCTTTGTGGTTCCCCACAGATATTAGGAGGATTTGCTCTATTTGGGGGGAAAATACCATGGAAGTTTGGGAGGGATTGCATTCACTGTGTCCACTGCTTTGGGTAGCATGGATGTTTTAACAATATTAATTGTTCCATTCCATGAGAACAGGATATCTTTCCATTTATTGGTGTGTTTTGCAATGTCTTCATCAATGTCTTCAAGTTTTCAGTGTGCAGGTCTTTCACCTCCTTGGTTGACTTTATTCCCAGGTATTTTGTTCTTTTTCATGCAGTTGTAAATAGGCTTGCTTTCTTTCTCTTCCTGATGGTTCATTATTAGTGTTTAGAAATGCAACTGGTTTCTGTGTATTGATTTTGCAACTTTACTGAATTTATTTATTAGTTTTAATCGTTTTTTTATGGAATGAAGTGGAAAATTGGAATTCAAAAATCCCACTCTTTCTACCATATCCAGGTCGTCCACAACACGGAGGACAGTGGCTCCTAATATAACCTTCCCACAGTGCCTCTAAATGACATGTGGACTTTGGGTGAACTGGATCTGGGTAAGGCTTGGCTTCTATATGGAAGTTTGATGTTTTCTCTGCTTTTCTGGCATGCTGTTGACATACATGATGTTTTGAAAAGTAATTGACTTTCCAGTAATTTCAAACATACAACTTTACATACATAAAAACAAGTCTTGTACCTTGATTAAATATACTCCTAAATATTGATGTTGACATTATTACAAATGGAATTGTTCTCAGAAATTCTTTTTCAGATTATTTTTTGCCAGCGTATGCATATAAGATAGATTTTCATGAATTGATATTTTGTTCTATAACTTTGCTTATTACTTAGTTAATTAGCTCAAATAATTTCTTTGCTGATTATAGGTAGTTTCATATATAAGATGATGTGACCTATGTTCTGTGAAGAGACACGGTTTTAATTTTTCCATTCACCCATGGATGCCTTTTATTTCTTTCCTCAAGATTCTGGGTAGAACTTCCAGTACACTATTGAGTAACAGTTATGAAGGGCAGCTTCCTGGCCCTGTTCCTGATTTCAGGAGTAAATCTTTCAGTCTTTAACGTTGAGCATGATGTTTGCTGTGGCTTTTTGTACTACTCTTTTCCCTATTGAACCAATTTACTTTTATTCCTGCTTTCCTGAGTGTTTTTCATGAAATAACACTGGATTTTCATTGTAGATTTTTTGCATTAATTGATATGGTTATGTGTTTTTGCTTCACACCATTATTGTGGTTGAATACATTGCTTACTTTTAATATGTTGAGCAACCCGAAATTCCTGGTGTAGAGATACTTGCTTATGGCATTATCCATTTAAAGTTCTGTTGGTTTCATGTTGCTATTATTGTGTGATAGATTTTTACATTCATATTTATAAGTTGTACTGGGGTAGTTTTCTTGTTTTTTTCCTGTATTTTTAAAATCGTTTTTAAAATAGTGGTTTTATTTCATTTTAATTATTTATTTATTTTGGCCATGTCCCATGGCTTGTGGGATCTTAGTTCCCCAGTCAGGGATCGAACCCGAGCCCTTGGCAGTGAAAGCACAGAGTCCTAACCACTGGGCCACCAGGGAATTCCCCAGTTTTCTTTGTCAAGATGTATTTGTATAATCTGATTAGACTTGGCTTGGTGTAAGTGGTTTGGAGGGTTAGCATTAGGGCTGGGGCTGGTGTGAGGGTTGGGGCTGTGTATGGTTTATGGTTGCTGTGATGGTTTAAGTTTTATGGTTAATGAGTTATTTATGGGTATGGTTAATGAATATATTTTATGGTTTGCTTATGGTTATGGTTTTGCTTATTGGTTAAGGCTTATGGTTTTGGTCTCAGGGTGTTAGGGTTCTGTGTTAGAGTGGGTGTTAGGGTATGGGTGAGAATTGGGGTACAGGTAGGATGTGGGTAGAGCATGGGTTAGGGTAAGGTACAGGTTTAGGGTACGGGTTAGGCTAAGGTTAGGTCAGGGCTTAGGGTCAGGATCAGAGTTTAGGGTTAGGGTCCATGTCAGGATTAGCATCAAGGTTGAGCGAGGCCGTTGTTTTCTGCTCCTCCAGTGCTGGATTCTCATTGATACATAAATGAAATGTCTGCTCTGGTCACCCACTGTTTCAAATTGAGCTCAGCCTTAGTCAAGGGTTCTTAGGGCCTCAGAGGTCATGCAGGGTTTCCCTCCACCCTCCCTCCTGGGAAGGGTGATGCAGGCCCCACTCTGTCTGGGCAGCCCCAGGTCCAGCATGGCCCTGACATGCAGGATACTAAGTAGACGTGATGTAAGACTTGGTGCATCAGTCTGCCAGCCCCCAGGGGCTGCCTTTTTTTTTCTCTTAATTAATTAATTAATTAACTCTGGGCTGTGTTGGGTCTGCATTGCTGCACGGAGGCTTTCTCTAGTTGCGGCAAGAGGGGGCTTCTCATTGCGGTGGCTTCTCTTGATGCAGAGCACAGGCTCTAAGCACGTGGGCTTCAGCAGTTGGGGCTCGCGGGTTCTAGAGCGCAGGCTCAGTAGTTGTGGTACACCGGCTTAGTTGCTCCACAGCATGTGGGATCTTCCCGGACCAGGGCTCAAACCCGTGTCCCCTGCATTGGCAGGTGGATTCTTAACCACTGCGCCACCAGGGAAGTCTGGTGTTGCGTTCGTGAGGGCTGGTGGGGAGCTCTTGGGACTGGACGGATCCTTTGTTCCATCTGCACGGGTGTCCAAGCAGCTCTCAGAACAGCCCTTGGCCTCTGAGCATCCAGGCAGGCACCCACGTTCCTCCAGCTCAGGTTAGCCTTGGCCCCTCCAGCCCCCGTGGCCAATTACTGAGCTGATTGTGTCTTTACTCTTTAAAATTAAATCACTCTCTCCAGGTGGGCGAGAAGTTTACTTGTGAACTTCGTTAGGGTTAGGGGTTAGGGGTTAAGGGTTAGGGCTAGGGCTAGGGGTTAGGGTTATGCTTATGGTTGGGTTAGGGTTACGGGTTAGGGTTAGGGTTGAGGTTTAGGGTTAGGGTTAGTGTTGGGTTATGGTTAGGGTTAAGGTAGGGTTAGGGTTGGGTTAGGGTTAGGGTTAGGGTGTCCAGCCTTACGTCCCATTCAGCTGTGGGTGTAGATGTGGTCAGTCCAGTTGCATCACAGCCCCTGATTGAATTTTGTAAGAATTCCTCTCTCTCTCTCACTGTCTTTTTTTTTATAATTAATTTTTATAATGGGGTGTAGCTGATTTGCAATGTTGTGTTTCTTGGTGCTGTACATCCACCTGAGTCACTTACAGAGAGACATCAATAAATTCTTTTCTAGTTTCTAGTAGTCAGATGTATGTTTTTTCTGTGAATAGAGTGTGCTGAGTCCAGTTCCTTGAACAATGAGTATGTCTTGGCGATTACATTATTGGCGTATGGAACGGTATCTGTGCCAATTTCAACCTCCTGGTTTATGCATCACCGCACCACACTTTTCTCCTTAAGCAGCCATAAGTGTGTTTTGTAAATGTGTGATGGTGTTCTGTTTGTAATTCAGTTCATGGTTGGCGATTTTTAGATTCCCTTTATAAGTGATATCTTATGATAAGTTTCTCTTGCTGTCTAACTTCTTTCACTCTCAATGACCATACATAAGTCCCCCTGAGTTTCTGCAACTGGCCTCATTTCATTGATTTCAGGGCTGAGGAATATTCCGTTGTGCTTAAGTGCCAAATTTTCTTTCACCGTTTTTTCCTTCCAAGGACTCTTAAGTTGTACCCAAGTCGAGGCTGTTGTAAACATAGCAGCAGTAAATAGGGTGCCTGCGTCCTGTGGATTTTTGGTTTTTCCAAAATATAGGCCCATGAGTGGAAGCGCCCTATGCTTCGTAGCTCTGTTTTTTAGATGTTTCAGGAAACACAGCACACTTCTCCAGAGTGGCCGTTGGCAATTTACATTCCCCCTTCAGCATAACAAGGCTCCCTTTTCTCCTCTCCTTGTCCTGCATATCTGGTTTTTACCCTTTGTGAGGATGGTCCTTTTTTCTGACTCGAAGTGATACCTCTTTGTAGTGTTGATTTGCATTGCCCGCTTCTTTGTTTGGCCAAAAAGGGCGTATGCGTTTTTCCTGAATATATTCTGTTAGTTAAATTTGAGAGACAGCTTTTTTTTTAAATTGATTAATTAATTTATTTATTTTTGGCTGCGTTGGGTCTTCGTTTCTGTGCGAAGGCTTTCTCTAGTTGTGGCAAGCGGGGGCCACTCTTCATCGCGGTGCGCGGGCCTCTCACTATCGCGGCCTCTCTTGTTGCGGAGCACAGGCTCCAGACGCGCAGGCTCAGTAGTTGTGGCTCACGGGCCTAGTTGCTCCGCGGCATGTGAGATCTTCCCAGACCAGGGCTCGAAGCCGTGTCCCCTGCATTAGCCGGCAGATTCTCAACCACTGCGCCACCAGGGAAGCCCCTTGAATAGTTTTGTATTTAAAGTTTGTCTGTGGGGACTTCCCTGGTGACGCAGTGGTTAAGAGTCCGCCTGCCAATGCAGGGGACACGGGCTCGAGCCCTGGTCCGGGAAGCTCCCACATGCCGCAGAGCAACCAAGCCTGCGCGGCACAACTACTGAAGCCTGCGCGCCTAGAGCCCGTGCTCGCCCACAAGAGAAGCCACCGCAATGAGAAGCCCGTGCACCGCAATGAAGAGTAGCCCTGCTCGACGCAACTAGAGAAAGCCCACATGCAGCAACGAAGACCCAATGCAGTCAAACATAAATTATAAACTAAAATAAAATTTGCCTCTGAATAACTTTGAGTGAATTTGGTATAAGTTGTAAAGTTTGCATCTACATTCACTTCATTCCAAATGGTTTCCAATTAATTGTTCCTTAACTACTTTTAGAAAAGTTTTGGGATAGAGACTCCATTTTAGTTTGAATGTCCAGTTTAATGGATTCAGCAGTCCTGTCAGTAGGGCACGCTGCCTCCAGTGACCTGTGAGGGAGGCGCGGCCTGCACTTCCTGCACTGACCACAGGGTGGCGCCGAGTTCGCCTCTCTGACCCACAGCGCATGCTCGTTCCCTGCGAACTCGATTGTGAGGTCAGCTGAGAGCAGTTGAGCCTCCTCAGGCGCGGGGGCGGGGGCGGGGGCGGGGGCCTTCGGGTAGGACGCCAGGCTCAGCGTCTCTGCTGAGAGGAGCTCGGTCTCCATCTCCTTAGGACTCGCTGGGGTTTCGGCTTCAGGACAAAGTGGGGCTGCGTCCACGCTGACTAGGGAACTAGGTTTCCTGAGGACCCAGGTGATGCCTGAGGAAAAGGTGAAGAGACGGTGAGGAAAAGTGGGGAGAAGCTTCCTGAGGGCGACTGACCGTTGAGGGGGTCCGTCTTCGTGTGAGCAAGGGAGGGCTTGGCGTGGAAAGCTGGGTGTTTGGTCAGGTTTGTGTGCAGGGTAGCCAGCGTGAGTTATGGGGCGTCCAGTTTTCCCAGCACCATTTATCGTGGGGAGTGTCATGCTCCTTGGTGTGTCCTTGGTCCCTGTGTCATAAATTCACCAACCCCGTCCGTGTGGGTTGAATTCTGGTCTCTCTGTCCTGTTCCTCTGGTCCCTGTGCCCGTTTTGAGCCAGTTCCACGCTGTTTTGGTGACTGTAGCTTCTCAGCAGAGTGTGACGTCAGGGAGGGAGATGCCTCCAGCCCGTTCTCTTTTTTCAGGGTTTCTTTGGCTATTTGGGGTCCTTTGTGGTTCCCCACAGATATTAGGAGGATTTGCTCTATTTGGGGGGAAAATACCATGGAAGTTTGGGAGGGATTGCATTCACTGTGTCCACTGCTTTGGGTAGCATGGATGTTTTAACAATATTAATTGTTCCATTCCATGAGAACAGGATATCTTTCCATTTATTGGTGTGTTTTGCAATGTCTTCATCAATGTCTTCAAGTTTTCAGTGTGCAGGTCTTTCACCTCCTTGGTTGACTTTATTCCCAGGTATTTTGTTCTTTTTCATGCAGTTGTAAATAGGCTTGCTTTCTTTCTCTTCCTGATGGTTCATTATTAGTGTTTAGAAATGCAACTGGTTTCTGTGTATTGATTTTGCAACTTTACTGAATTTATTTATTAGTTTTCATCGTTTTTTTGTGGAATGAAGTGGAAAATTGGAATTCAAAAATCCCACTGTTTCTACCATATCCAGGTCGTCCACAACACGGAGGACAGTGGCTCCTAATATAACCTTCCCACAGTGCCTCTAAATGACATGTGGACTTTGGGTGAACTGGATCTGGGTAAGGCTTGGCTTCTATATGGAAGTTTGATGTTTTCTCTGCTTTTCTGGCATGCTGTTGACATACATGATGTTTTGAAAAGTAATTGACTTTCCAGTAATTTCAAACATACAACTTTACATACATAAAAACAAGTCTTGTACCTTGATTAAATATACTCCTAAATATTGATGTTGACATTATTACAAATGGAATTGTTCTCAGAATTTCTTTTTCAGATTATTTTTTGCCAGCGTATGCATATAAGATAGATTTTCATGAATTGATATTTTGTTCTATAACTTTGCTTATTACTTAGTTAATTAGCTCAAATAATTTCTTTGCTGATTATAGGTAGTTTCATATATAAGATGATGTGACCTATGTTCTGTGAAGAGACACGGTTTTAATTTTTCCATTCACCCATGGATGCCTTTTATTTCTTTCCTCAAGATTCTGGGTAGAACTTCCAGTACACTATTGAGTAACAGTTATGAAGGGCAGCTTCCTGGCCCTGTTCCTGATTTCAGGAGTAAATCTTTCAGTCTTTAACGTTGAGCATGATGTTTGCTGTGGCTTTTTGTACTACTCTTTTCCCTATTGAACCAATTTACTTTTATTCCTGCTTTCTTGAGTGTTTTTCATGAAATAACACTGGATTTTCATTGTAGATTTTTTGCATTAATTGATATGGTTATGTGTTTTTGCTTCACACCATTATTGTGGTTGAATACATTGCTTACTTTTAATATGTTGAGCAACCCGAAATTCCTGGTGTAGAGATACTTGCTTATGGCATTATCCATTTAAAGTTCTGTTGGTTTCATGTTGCTATTATTGTGTGATAGATTTTTACATTCATATTTATAAGTTGTACTGGGGTAGTTTTCTTGTTTTTTTCCTGTATTTTTAAAATCGTTTTTAAAATAGTGGTTTTATTTCATTTTAATTATTTATTTATTTTGGCCATGTCCCATGGCTTGTGGGATCTTAGTTCCCCAGTCAGGGATCGAACCCGAGCCCTTGGCAGTGAAAGCACAGAGTCCTAACCACTGGGCCACCAGGGAATTCCCCAGTTTTCTTTGTCAAGATGTATTTGTATAATCTGATTAGACTTGGCTTGGTGTAAGTGGTTTGGAGGGTTAGCATTAGGGCTGGGGCTGGTGTGAGGGTTGGGGCTGTGTATGGTTTATGGTTGCTGTGATGGTTTAAGTTTTATGGTTAATGAGTTATTTATGGGTATGGTTAATGAATATATTTTATGGTTTGCTTATGGTTATGGTTTTGCTTATTGGTTAAGGCTTATGGTTTTGGTCTCAGGGTGTTAGGGTTCTGTGTTAGAGTGGGTGTTAGGGTATGGGTGAGAATTGGGGTACAGGTAGGATGTGGGTAGAGCATGGGTTAGGGTAAGGTACAGGTTTAGGGTACGGGTTAGGCTAAGGTTAGGTCAGGGCTTAGGGTCAGGATCAGAGTTTAGGGTTAGGGTCCATGTCAGGATTAGCATCAAGGTTGAGCGAGGCCGTTGTTTTCTGCTCCTCCAGTGCTGGATTCTCATTGATACATAAATGAAATGTCTGCTCTGGTCACCCACTGTTTCAAATTGAGCTCAGCCTTAGTCAAGGGTTCTTAGGGCCTCAGAGGTCATGCAGGGTTTCCCTCCACCCTCCCTCCTGGGAAGGGTGATGCAGGCCCCACTCTGTCTGGGCAGCCCCAGGTCCAGCATGGCCCTGACATGCAGGATACTAAGTAGACGTGATGTAAGACTTGGTGCATCAGTCTTCCAGCCCCCAGGGGCTGCCTTTTTTTTTCTCTTAATTAATTAACTTTGGGCTGTGTTGGGTCTGCATTGCTGCACGGAGGCTTTCTCTAGTTGCGGCAAGACGGGTCTTCTCATTGCGGTGGCTTCTCTTGATGCAGAGCACAGGCTCTAAGCACGTGGGCTTCAGCAGTTGGGGCTCGCGGGTTCTAGAGCGCAGGCTCAGTAGTTGTGGTACACCGGCTTAGTTGCTCCACAGCATGTGGGATCTTCCCGGACCAGGGCTCAAACCCGTGTCCCCTGCATTGGCAGGTGGATTCTTAACCACTGCGCCACCAGGGAAGTCTGGTGTTGCGTTCGTGAGGGCTGGTGGGGAGCTCTTGGGACTGGACGGATCCTTTGTTCCATCTGCACGGGTGTCCAAGCAGCTCTCAGAACAGCCCTTGGCCTCTGAGCATCCAGGCAGGCACCCACGTTCCTCCAGCTCAGGTTAGCCTTGGCCCCTCCAGCCCCCGTGGCCAATTACTGAGCTGATTGTGTCTTTACTCTTTAAAATTAAATCACTCTCTCCAGGTGGGCGAGAAGTTTACTCGTGAACTTCGTTAGGGTTAGGGGTTAGGGGTTAAGGGTTAGGGCTAGGGCTAGGGGTTAGGGTTATGCTTATGGTTGGGTTAGGGTTACGGGTTAGGGTTAGGGTTGAGGTTTAGGGTTAGGGTTAGTGTTGGGTTATGGTTAGGGTTAAGGTAGGGTTAGGGTTGGGTTAGGGTTAGGGTTAGGGTTAGGGTTTAGGGTTAGGGTGTCCAGCCTTACGTCCCATTCAGCTGTGGGTGTAGATGTGGTCAGTCCAGTTGCATCACAGCCCCTGATTGAATTTTGTAAGAATTCCTCTCTCTCTCTCACTGTCTTTTTTTTTATAATTAATTTTTATAATGGGGTGTAGCTGATTTGCAATGTTGTGTTTCTTGGTGCTGTACATCCACCTGAGTCACTTACAGAGAGACATCAATAAATTCTTTTCTAGTTTCTAGTAGTCAGATGTATGTTTTTTCTGTGAATAGAGTGTGCTGAGTCCAGTTCCTTGAACAATGAGTATGTCTTGGCGATTACATTATTGGCGTATGGAACGGTATCTGTGCCAATTTCAACCTCCTGGTTTATGCATCACCGCACCACACTTTTCTCCTTAAGCAGCCATAAGTGTGTTTTGTAAATGTGTGATGGTGTTCTGTTTGTAATTCAGTTCATGGTTGGCGATTTTTAGATTCCCTTTATAAGTGATATCTTATGATAAGTTTCTCTTGCTGTCTAACTTCTTTCACTCTCAATGACCATACATAAGTCCCCCTGAGTTTCTGCAACTGGCCTCATTTCATTGATTTCAGGGCTGAGGAATATTCCGTTGTGCTTAAGTGCCAAATTTTCTTTCACCGTTTTTTCCTTCCAAGGACTCTTAAGTTGTACCCAAGTCGAGGCTGTTGTAAACATAGCAGCAGTAAATAGGGTGCCTGCGTCCTGTGGATTTTTGGTTTTTCCAAAATATAGGCCCATGAGTGGAAGCGCCCTATGCTTCGTAGCTCTGTTTTTTAGATGTTTCAGGAAACACAGCACACTTCTCCAGAGTGGCCGTTGGCAATTTACATTCCCCCTTCAGCATAACAAGGCTCCCTTTTCTCCTCTCCTTGTCCTGCATATCTGGTTTTTACCCTTTGTGAGGATGGTCCTTTTTTCTGACTCGAAGTGATACCTCTTTGTAGTGTTGATTTGCATTGCCCGCTTCTTTGTTTGGCCAAAAAGGGCGTATGCGTTTTTCCTGAATATATTCTGTTAGTTAAATTTGAGAGACAGCTTTTTTTTTAAATTGATTAATTAATTAATTTATTTTTGGCTGCGTTGGGTCTTCGTTTCTGTGCGAAGGCTTTCTCTAGTTGTGGCAAGCGGGGGCCACTCTTCATCGCGGTGCGCGGGCCTCTCACTATCGCGGCCTCTCTTGTTGCGGAGCACAGGCTCCAGACGCGCAGGCTCAGTAGTTGTGGCTCACTGGCCTAGTTGCTCCGCGGCATGTGAGATCTTCCCAGACCAGGGCTCGAAGCCGTGTCCCCTGCATTAGCCGGCAGATTCTCAACCACTGCGCCACCAGGGAAGCCCCTTGAATAGTTTTGTATTTAAAGTTTGTCTGTGGGGACTTCCCTGGTGACGCAGTGGTTAAGAGTCCGCCTGCCAATGCAGGGGACACGGGCTCGAGCCCTGGTCCGGGAAGCTCCCACATGCCGCAGAGCAACCAAGCCTGCGCGGCACAACTACTGAAGCCTGCGCGCCTATAGCCCGTGCTCGCCCACAAGAGAAGCCACCGCAATGAGAAGCCCGTGCACCGCAATGAAGAGTAGCCCTGCTCGACGCAACTAGAGAAAGCCCACATGCAGCAACGAAGACCCAATGCAGCCAAACATAAATTATAAACTAAAATAAAATTTGCCTCTGAATAACTTTGAGTGAATTTGGTATAAGTTGTAAAGTTTGCATCTACATTCACTTCATTCCAAATGGTTTCCAATTAATTGTTCCTTAACTACTTTTAGAAAAGTTTTGGGATAGAGACTCCATTTTAGTTTGAATTTCCAGTTTAATGGATTCAGCAGTCCTGTCAGTAGGGCACGCTGCCTCCAGTGACCTGTGAGGGAGTCGCGGCCTGCACTTCCTGCACTGACCACAGGGTGGCGCCGAGTTCGCCTCTCTGACCCACAGCGCATGCTCGTTCCCTGCGAACTCGATTGTGAGGTCAGCTGAGAGCAGTTGAGCCTCCTCAGGCGCGGGGGCGGGGGCGGGGGCGGGGGCCTTCGGGTAGGACGCCAGGCTCAGCGTCTCTGCTGAGAGGAGCTCGGTCTCCATCTCCTTAGGACTCGCTGGGGTTTCGGCTTCAGGACAAAGTGGGGCTGCGTCCACGCTGACTAGGGAACTAGGTTTCCTGAGGACCCAGGTGATGCCTGAGGAAAAGGTGAAGAGACGGTGAGGAAAAGTGGGGAGAAGCTTCCTGTGGGCGACTGACCGTTGAGGGGGTCCGTCTTCGTGTGAGCAAGGGAGGGCTTGGCGTTGAAAGCTGGGTGTTTGGTCAGGTTTGTGTGCAGGGTAGCCAGCGTGAGTTATGGGGCGTCCAGTTTTCCCAGCACCATTTATCGTGGGGAGTGTCATGCTCCTTGGTGTGTCCTTGGTCCCTGTGTCATAAATTCACCAACCCCGTCCGTGTGGGTTGAATTCTGGTCTCTCTGTCCTGTTCCTCTGGTCCCTGTGCCCGTTTTGAGCCAGTTCCACGCTGTTTTGGTGACTGTAGCTTCTCAGCAGAGTGTGACGTCAGGGAGGGAGATGCCTCCAGCCCGTTCTCTTTTTTCAGGGTTTCTTTGGCTATTTGGGGTCCTTTGTGGTTCCCCACAGATATTAGGAGGATTTGCTCTATTTGGGGGGAAAATACCATGGAAGTTTGGGAGGGATTGCATTCACTGTGTCCACTGCTTTGGGTAGCATGGATGTTTTAACAATATTAATTGTTCCATTCCATGAGAACAGGATATCTTTCCATTTATTGGTGTGTTTTGCAATGTCTTCATCAATGTCTTCAAGTTTTCAGTGTGCAGGTCTTTCACCTCCTTGGTTGACTTTATTCCCAGGTATTTTGTTCTTTTTCATGCAGTTGTAAATAGGCTTGCTTTCTTTCTCTTCCTGATGGTTCATTATTAGTGTTTAGAAATGCAACTGGTTTCTGTGTATTGATTTTGCAACTTTACTGAATTTATTTATTAGTTTTCATCGTTTTTTTGTGGAATGAAGTGGAAAATTGGAATTCAAAAATCCCACTGTTTCTACCATATCCAGGTCGTCCACAACACGGAGGACAGTGGCTCCTAATATAACCTTCCCACAGTGCCTCTAAATGACATGTGGACTTTGGGTGAACTGGATCTGGGTAAGGCTTGGCTTCTATATGGAAGTTTGATGTTTTCTCTGCTTTTCTGGCATGCTGTTGACATACATGATGTTTTGAAAAGTAATTGACTTTCCAGTAATTTCAAACATACAACTTTACATACATAAAAACAAGTCTTGTACCTTGATTAAATATACTCCTAAATATTGATGTTGACATTATTACAAATGGAATTGTTCTCAGAATTTCTTTTTCAGATTATTTTTTGCCAGCGTATGCATATAAGATAGATTTTCATGAATTGATATTTTGTTCTATAACTTTGCTTATTACTTAGTTAATTAGCTCAAATAATTTCTTTGCTGATTATAGGTAGTTTCATATATAAGATGATGTGACCTATGTTCTGTGAAGAGACACGGTTTTAATTTTTCCATTCACCCATGGATGCCTTTTATTTCTTTCCTCAAGATTCTGGGTAGAACTTCCAGTACACTATTGAGTAACAGTTATGAAGGGCAGCTTCCTGGCCCTGTTCCTGATTTCAGGAGTAAATCTTTCAGTCTTTAACGTTGAGCATGATGTTTGCTGTGGCTTTTTGTACTACTCTTTTCCCTATTGAACCAATTTACTTTTATTCCTGCTTTCTTGAGTGTTTTTCATGAAATAACACTGGATTTTCATTGTAGATTTTTTGCATTAATTGATATGGTTATGTGTTTTTGCTTCACACCATTATTGTGGTTGAATACATTGCTTACTTTTAATATGTTGAGCAACCCGAAATTCCTGGTGTAGAGATACTTGCTTATGGCATTATCCATTTAAAGTTCTGTTGGTTTCATGTTGCTATTATTGTGTGATAGATTTTTACATTCATATTTATAAGTTGTACTGGGGTAGTTTTCTTGTTTTTTTCCTGTATTTTTAAAATCGTTTTTAAAATAGTGGTTTTATTTCATTTTAATTATTTATTTATTTTGGCCATGTCCCATGGCTTGTGGGATCTTAGTTCCCCAGTCAGGGATCGAACCCGAGCCCTTGGCAGTGAAAGCACAGAGTCCTAACCACTGGGCCACCAGGGAATTCCCCAGTTTTCTTTGTCAAGATGTATTTGTATAATCTGATTAGACTTGGCTTGGTGTAAGTGGTTTGGAGGGTTAGCATTAGGGCTGGGGCTGGTGTGAGGGTTGGGGCTGTGTATGGTTTATGGTTGCTGTGATGGTTTAAGTTTTATGGTTAATGAGTTATTTATGGGTATGGTTAATGAATATATTTTATGGTTTGCTTATGGTTATGGTTTTGCTTATTGGTTAAGGCTTATGGTTTTGGTCTCAGGGTGTTAGGGTTCTGTGTTAGAGTGGGTGTTAGGGTATGGGTGAGAATTGGGGTACAGGTAGGATGTGGGTAGAGCATGGGTTAGGGTAAGGTACAGGTTTAGGGTACGGGTTAGGCTAAGGTTAGGTCAGGGCTTAGGGTCAGGATCAGAGTTTAGGGTTAGGGTCCATGTCAGGATTAGCATCAAGGTTGAGCGAGGCCGTTGTTTTCTGCTCCTCCAGTGCTGGATTCTCATTGATACATAAATGAAATGTCTGCTCTGGTCACCCACTGTTTCAAATTGAGCTCAGCCTTAGTCAAGGGTTCTTAGGGCCTCAGAGGTCATGCAGGGTTTCCCTCCACCCTCCCTCCTGGGAAGGGTGATGCAGGCCCCACTCTGTCTGGGCAGCCCCAGGTCCAGCATGGCCCTGACATGCAGGATACTAAGTAGACGTGATGTAAGACTTGGTGCATCAGTCTGCCAGCCCCCAGGGGCTGCCTTTTTTTTTCTCTTAATTAATTAATTAATTAACTTTGGGCTGTGTTGGGTCTGCATTGCTGCACGGAGGCTTTCTCTAGTTGCGGCAAGAGGGGGCTTCTCATTGCGGTGGCTTCTCTTGATGCAGAGCACAGGCTCTAAGCACGTGGGCTTCAGCAGTTGGGGCTCGCGGGTTCTAGAGCGCAGGCTCAGTAGTTGTGGTACACCGGCTTAGTTGCTCCACAGCATGTGGGATCTTCCCGGACCAGGGCTCAAACCCGTGTCCCCTGCATTGGCAGGTGGATTCTTAACCACTGCGCCACCAGGGAAGTCTGGTGTTGCGTTCGTGAGGGCTGGTGGGGAGCTCTTGGGACTGGACGGATCCTTTGTTCCATCTGCACGGGTGTCCAAGCAGCTCTCAGAACAGCCCTTGGCCTCTGAGCATCCAGGCAGGCACCCACGTTCCTCCAGCTCAGGTTAGCCTTGGCCCCTCCAGCCCCCGTGGCCAATTACTGAGCTGATTGTGTCTTTACTCTTTAAAATTAAATCACTCTCTCCAGGTGGGCGAGAAGTTTACTTGTGAACTTCGTTAGGGTTAGGGGTTAGGGGTTAAGGGTTAGGGCTAGGGCTAGGGGTTAGGGTTATGCTTATGGTTGGGTTAGGGTTACGGGTTAGGGTTAGGGTTGAGGTTTAGGGTTAGGGTTAGTGTTGGGTTATGGTTAGGGTTAAGGTAGGGTTAGGGTTGGGTTAGGGTTAGGGTTAGGGTGTCCAGCCTTACGTCCCATTCAGCTGTGGGTGTAGATGTGGTCAGTCCAGTTGCATCACAGCCCCTGATTGAATTTTGTAAGAATTCCTCTCTCTCTCTCACTGTCTTTTTTTTTATAATTAATTTTTATAATGGGGTGTAGCTGATTTGCAATGTTGTGTTTCTTGGTGCTGTACATCCACCTGAGTCACTTACAGAGAGACATCAATAAATTCTTTTCTAGTTTCTAGTAGTCAGATGTATGTTTTTTCTGTGAATAGAGTGTGCTGAGTCCAGTTCCTTGAACAATGAGTATGTCTTGGCGATTACATTATTGGCGTATGGAACGGTATCTGTGCCAATTTCAACCTCCTGGTTTATGCATCACCGCACCACACTTTTCTCCTTAAGCAGCCATAAGTGTGTTTTGTAAATGTGTGATGGTGTTCTGTTTGTAATTCAGTTCATGGTTGGCGATTTTTAGATTCCCTTTATAAGTGATATCTTATGATAAGTTTCTCTTGCTGTCTAACTTCTTTCACTCTCAATGACCATACATAAGTCCCCCTGAGTTTCTGCAACTGGCCTCATTTCATTGATTTCAGGGCTGAGGAATATTCCGTTGTGCTTAAGTGCCAAATTTTCTTTCACCGTTTTTTCCTTCCAAGGACTCTTAAGTTGTACCCAAGTCGAGGCTGTTGTAAACATAGCAGCAGTAAATAGGGTGCCTGCGTCCTGTGGATTTTTGGTTTTTCCAAAATATAGGCCCATGAGTGGAAGCGCCCTATGCTTCGTAGCTCTGTTTTTTAGATGTTTCAGGAAACACAGCACACTTCTCCAGAGTGGCCGTTGGCAATTTACATTCCCCCTTCAGCATAACAAGGCTCCCTTTTCTCCTCTCCTTGTCCTGCATATCTGGTTTTTACCCTTTGTGAGGATGTTCCTTTTTTCTGACTCGAAGTGATACCTCTTTGTAGTGTTGATTTGCATTGCCCGCTTCTTTGTTTGGCCAAAAAGGGCGTATGCGTTTTTCCTGAATATATTCTGTTAGTTAAATTTGAGAGACAGCTTTTTTTTTAAATTGATTAATTAATTTATTTATTTTTGGCTGCGTTGGGTCTTCGTTTCTGTGCGAAGGCTTTCTCTAGTTGTGGCAAGCGGGGGCCACTCTTCATCGCGGTGCGCGGGCCTCTCACTATCGCGGCCTCTCTTGTTGCGGAGCACAGGCTCCAGACGCGCAGGCTCAGTAGTTGTGGCTCACGGGCCTAGTTGCTCCGCGGCATGTGAGATCTTCCCAGACCAGGGCTCGAAGCCGTGTCCCCTGCATTAGCCGGCAGATTCTCAACCACTGCGCCACCAGGGAAGCCCCTTGAATAGTTTTGTATTTAAAGTTTGTCTGTGGGGACTTCCCTGGTGACGCAGTGGTTAAGAGTCCGCCTGCCAATGCAGGGGACACGGGCTCGAGCCCTGGTCCGGGAAGCTCCCACATGCCGCAGAGCAACCAAGCCTGCGCGGCACAACTACTGAAGCCTGCGCGCCTAGAGCCCGTGCTCGCCCACAAGAGAAGCCACCGCAATGAGAAGCCCGTGCACCGCAATGAAGAGTAGCCCTGCTCGACGCAACTAGAGAAAGCCCACATGCAGCAACGAAGACCCAATGCAGTCAAACATAAATTATAAACTAAAATAAAATTTGCCTCTGAATAACTTTGAGTGAATTTGGTATAAGTTGTAAAGTTTGCATCTACATTCACTTCATTCCAAATGGTTTCCAATTAATTGTTCCTTAACTACTTTTAGAAAAGTTTTGGGATAGAGACTCCATTTTAGTTTGAATGTCCAGTTTAATGGATTCAGCAGTCCTGTCAGTAGGGCACGCTGCCTCCAGTGACCTGTGAGGGAGGCGCGGCCTGCACTTCCTGCACTGACCACAGGGTGGCGCCGAGTTCGCCTCTCTGACCCACAGCGCATGCTCGTTCCCTGCGAACTCGATTGTGAGGTCAGCTGAGAGCAGTTGAGCCTCCTCAGGCGCGGGGGCGGGGGCGGGGGCGGGGGCCTTCGGGTAGGACGCCAGGCTCAGCATCTCTGCTGAGAGGAGCTCGGTCTCCATCTCCTTAGGACTCGCTGGGGTTTCGGCTTCAGGACAAAGTGGGGCTGCGTCCACGCTGACTAGGGAACTAGGTTTCCTGAGGACCCAGGTGATGCCTGAGGAAAAGGTGAAGAGACGGTGAGGAAAAGTGGGGAGAAGCTTCCTGAGGGCGACTGACCGTTGAGGGGGTCCGTCTTCGTGTGAGCAAGGGAGGGCTTGGCGTGGAAAGCTGGGTGTTTGGTCAGGTTTGTGTGCAGGGTAGCCAGCGTGAGTTATGGGGCGTCCAGTTTTCCCAGCACCATTTATCGTGGGGAGTGTCATGCTCCTTGGTGTGTCCTTGGTCCCTGTGTCATAAATTCACCAACCCCGTCCGTGTGGGTTGAATTCTGGTCTCTCTGTCCTGTTCCTCTGGTCCCTGTGCCCGTTTTGAGCCAGTTCCACGCTGTTTTGGTGACTGTAGCTTCTCAGCAGAGTGTGACGTCAGGGAGGGAGATGCCTCCAGCCCGTTCTCTTTTTTCAGGGTTTCTTTGGCTATTTGGGGTCCTTTGTGGTTCCCCACAGATATTAGGAGGATTTGCTCTATTTGGGGGGAAAATACCATGGAAGTTTGGGAGGGATTGCATTCACTGTGTCCACTGCTTTGGGTAGCATGGATGTTTTAACAATATTAATTGTTCCATTCCATGAGAACAGGATATCTTTCCATTTATTGGTGTGTTTTGCAATGTCTTCATCAATGTCTTCAAGTTTTCAGTGTGCAGGTCTTTCACCTCCTTGGTTGACTTTATTCCCAGGTATTTTGTTCTTTTTCATGCAGTTGTAAATAGGCTTGCTTTCTTTCTCTTCCTGATGGTTCATTATTAGTGTTTAGAAATGCAACTGGTTTCTGTGTATTGATTTTGCAACTTTACTGAATTTATTTATTAGTTTTCATCGTTTTTTTGTGGAATGAAGTGGAAAATTGGAATTCAAAAATCCCACTGTTTCTACCATATCCAGGTCGTCCACAACACGGAGGACAGTGGCTCCTAATATAACCTTCCCACAGTGCCTCTAAATGACATGTGGACTTTGGGTGAACTGGATCTGGGTAAGGCTTGGCTTCTATATGGAAGTTTGATGTTTTCTCTGCTTTTCTGGCATGCTGTTGACATACATGATGTTTTGAAAAGTAATTGACTTTCCAGTAATTTCAAACATACAACTTTACATACATAAAAACAAGTCTTGTACCTTGATTAAATATACTCCTAAATATTGATGTTGACATTATTACAAATGGAATTGTTCTCAGAATTTCTTTTTCAGATTATTTTTTGCCAGCGTATGCATATAAGATAGATTTTCATGAATTGATATTTTGTTCTATAACTTTGCTTATTACTTAGTTAATTAGCTCAAATAATTTCTTTGCTGATTATAGGTAGTTTCATATATAAGATGATGTGACCTATGTTCTGTGAAGAGACACGGTTTTAATTTTTCCATTCACCCATGGATGCCTTTTATTTCTTTCCTCAAGATTCTGGGTAGAACTTC
Organism: Balaenoptera physalus; assembly: GCF_965194825.1. NCBI lineage: Eukaryota > Metazoa > Chordata > Mammalia > Artiodactyla > Balaenopteridae > Balaenoptera > Balaenoptera physalus. Next base: position 699,946 of record NW_028126306.1, read on the forward strand.
CAGTACACTATTGAGTAACAGTTATGAAGGGCAGCTTCCTGGCCCTGTTCCTGATTTCAGGAGTAAATCTTTCAGTCTTTAACGTTGAGCATGATGTTTTCTGTGGCTTTTTGTACTACTCTTTTCCCTATTGAACCAATTTACTTTTATTCCTGCTTTCTTGAGTGTTTTTCATGAAATAACACTGGATTTTCATTGTAGATTTTTTGCATTAATTGATATGGTTATGTGTTTTTGCTTCACACCATTATTGTGGTTGAATACATTGCTTACTTTTAATATGTTGAGCAACCCGAAATTCCTGGTGTAGAGATACTTGCTTATGGCATTATCCATTTAAAGTTCTGTTGGTTTCATGTTGCTATTATTGTGTGATAGATTTTTACATTCATATTTATAAGTTGTACTGGGGTAGTTTTCTTGTTTTTTTCCTGTATTTTTAAAATCGTTTTTAAAATAGTGGTTTTATTTCATTTTAATTATTTATTTATTTTGGCCATGTCCCATGGCTTGTGGGATCTTAGTTCCCCAGTCAGGGATCGAACCCGAGCCCTTGGCAGTGAAAGCACAGAGTCCTAACCACTGGGCCACCAGGGAATTCCCCAGTTTTCTTTGTCAAGATGTATTTGTATAATCTGATTAGACTTGGCTTGGTGTAAGTGGTTTGGAGGGTTAGCATTAGGGCTGGGGCTGGTGTGAGGGTTGGGGCTGTGTATGGTTTATGGTTGCTGTGATGGTTTAAGTTTTATGGTTAATGAGTTATTTATGGGTATGGTTAATGAATATATTTTATGGTTTGCTTATGGTTATGGTTTTGCTTATTGGTTAAGGCTTATGGTTTTGGTCTCAGGGTGTTAGGGTTCTGTGTTAGAGTGGGTGTTAGGGTATGGGTGAGAATTGGGGTACAGGTAGGATGTGGGTAGAGCATGGGTTAGGGTAAGGTACAGGTTTAGGGTACGGGTTAGGCTAAGGTTAGGTCAGGGCTTAGGGTCAGGATCAGAGTTTAGGGTTAGGGTCCATGTCAGGATTAGCATCAAGGTTGAGCGAGGCCGTTGTTTTCTGCTCCTCCAGTGCTGGATTCTCATTGATACATAAATGAAATGTCTGCTCTGGTCACCCACTGTTTCAAATTGAGCTCAGCCTTAGTCAAGGGTTCTTAGGGCCTCAGAGGTCATGCAGGGTTTCCCTCCACCCTCCCTCCTGGGAAGGGTGATGCAGGCCCCACTCTGTCTGGGCAGCCCCAGGTCCAGCATGGCCCTGACATGCAGGATACTAAGTAGACGTGATGTAAGACTTGGTGCATCAGTCTTCCAGCCCCCAGGGGCTGCCTTTTTTTTTCTCTTAATTAATTAACTTTGGGCTGTGTTGGGTCTGCATTGCTGCACGGAGGCTTTCTCTAGTTGCGGCAAGAGGGGTCTTCTCATTGCGGTGGCTTCTCTTGATGCAGAGCACAGGCTCTAAGCACGTGGGCTTCAGCAGTTGGGGCTCGCGGGTTCTAGAGCGCAGGCTCAGTAGTTGTGGTACACCGGCTTAGTTGCTCCACAGCATGTGGGATCTTCCCGGACCAGGGCTCAAACCCGTGTCCCCTGCATTGGCAGGTGGATTCTTAACCACTGCGCCACCAGGGAAGTCTGGTGTTGCGTTCGTGAGGGCTGGTGGGGAGCTCTTGGGACTGGACGGATCCTTTGTTCCATCTGCACGGGTGTCCAAGCAGCTCTCAGAACAGCCCTTGGCCTCTGAGCATCCAGGCAGGCACCCACGTTCCTCCAGCTCAGGTTAGCCTTGGCCCCTCCAGCCCCCGTGGCCAATTACTGAGCTGATTGTGTCTTTACTCTTTAAAATTAAATCACTCTCTCCAGGTGGGCGAGAAGTTTACTTGTGAACTTCGTTAGGGTTAGGGGTTAGGGGTTAAGGGTTAGGGCTAGGGCTAGGGGTTAGGGTTATGCTTATGGTTGGGTTAGGGTTACGGGTTAGGGTTAGGGTTGAGGTTTAGGGTTAGGGTTAGTGTTGGGTTATGGTTAGGGTTAAGGTAGGGTTAGGGTTGGGTTAGGGTTAGGGTTAGGGTTAGGGTTTAGGGTTAGGGTGTCCAGCCTTACGTCCCATTCAGCTGTGGGTGTAGATGTGGTCAGTCCAGTTGCATCACAGCCCCTGATTGAATTTTGTAAGAATTCCTCTCTCTCTCTCACTGTCTTTTTTTTTATAATTAATTTTTATAATGGGGTGTAGCTGATTTGCAATGTTGTGTTTCTTGGTGCTGTACATCCACCTGAGTCACTTACAGAGAGACATCAATAAATTCTTTTCTAGTTTCTAGTAGTCAGATGTATGTTTTTTCTGTGAATAGAGTGTGCTGAGTCCAGTTCCTTGAACAATGAGTATGTCTTGGCGATTACATTATTGGCGTATGGAACGGTATCTGTGCCAATTTCAACCTCCTGGTTTATGCATCACCGCACCACACTTTTCTCCTTAAGCAGCCATAAGTGTGTTTTGTAAATGTGTGATGGTGTTCTGTTTGTAATTCAGTTCATGGTTGGCGATTTTTAGATTCCCTTTATAAGTGATATCTTATGATAAGTTTCTCTTGCTGTCTAACTTCTTTCACTCTCAATGACCATACATAAGTCCCCCTGAGTTTCTGCAACTGGCCTCATTTCATTGATTTCAGGGCTGAGGAATATTCCGTTGTGCTTAAGTGCCAAATTTTCTTTCACCGTTTTTTCCTTCCAAGGACTCTTAAGTTGTACCCAAGTCGAGGCTGTTGTAAACATAGCAGCAGTAAATAGGGTGCCTGCGTCCTGTGGATTTTTGGTTTTTCCAAAATATAGGCCCATGAGTGGAAGCGCCCTATGCTTCGTAGCTCTGTTTTTTAGATGTTTCAGGAAACACAGCACACTTCTCCAGAGTGGCCGTTGGCAATTTACATTCCCCCTTCAGCATAACAAGGCTCCCTTTTCTCCTCTCCTTGTCCTGCATATCTGGTTTTTACCCTTTGTGAGGATGGTCCTTTTTTCTGACTCGAAGTGATACCTCTTTGTAGTGTTGATTTGCATTGCCCGCTTCTTTGTTTGGCCAAAAAGGGCGTATGCGTTTTTCCTGAATATATTCTGTTAGTTAAATTTGAGAGACAGCTTTATTTTTTAAATTGATTAATTAATTAATTTATTTTTGGCTGCGTTGGGTCTTCGTTTCTGTGCGAAGGCTTTCTCTAGTTGTGGCAAGCGGGGGCCACTCTTCATCGCGGTGCGCGGGCCTCTCACTATCGCGGCCTCTCTTGTTGCGGAGCACAGGCTCCAGACGCGCAGGCTCAGTAGTTGTGGCTCACGGGCCTAGTTGCTCCGCGGCATGTGAGATCTTCCCAGACCAGGGCTCGAAGCCGTGTCCCCTGCATTAGCCGGCAGATTCTCAACCACTGCGCCACCAGGGAAGCCCCTTGAATAGTTTTGTATTTAAAGTTTGTCTGTGGGGACTTCCCTGGTGACGCAGTGGTTAAGAGTCCGCCTGCCAATGCAGGGGACACGGGCTCGAGCCCTGGTCCGGGAAGCTCCCACATGCCGCAGAGCAACCAAGCCTGCGCGGCACAACTACTGAAGCCTGCGCGCCTAGAGCCCGTGCTCGCCCACAAGAGAAGCCACCGCAATGAGAAGCCCGTGCACCGCAATGAAGAGTAGCCCTGCTCGACGCAACTAGAGAAAGCCCACATGCAGCAACGAAGACCCAATGCAGTCAAACATAAATTATAAACTAAAATAAAATTTGCCTCTGAATAACTTTGAGTGAATTTGGTATAAGTTGTAAAGTTTGCATCTACATTCACTTCATTCCAAATGGTTTCCAATTAATTGTTCCTTAACTACTTTTAGAAAAGTTTTGGGATAGAGACTCCATTTTAGTTTGAATGTCCAGTTTAATGGATTCAGCAGTCCTGTCAGTAGGGCACGCTGCCTCCAGTGACCTGTGAGGGAGGCGCGGCCTGCACTTCCTGCACTGACCACAGGGTGGCGCCGAGTTCGCCTCTCTGACCCACAGCGCATGCTCGTTCCCTGCGAACTCGATTGTGAGGTCAGCTGAGAGCAGTTGAGCCTCCTCAGGCGCGGGGGCGGGGGCGGGGGCGGGGGCCTTCGGGTAGGACGCCAGGCTCAGCGTCTCTGCTGAGAGGAGCTCGGTCTCCATCTCCTTAGGACTCGCTGGGGTTTCGGCTTCAGGACAAAGTGGGGCTGCGTCCACGCTGACTAGGGAACTAGGTTTCCTGAGGACCCAGGTGATGCCTGAGGAAAAGGTGAAGAGACGGTGAGGAAAAGTGGGGAGAAGCTTCCTGAGGGCGACTGACCGTTGAGGGGGTCCGTCTTCGTGTGAGCAAGGGAGGGCTTGGCGTGGAAAGCTGGGTGTTTGGTCAGGTTTGTGTGCAGGGTAGCCAGCGTGAGTTATGGGGCGTCCAGTTTTCCCAGCACCATTTATCGTGGGGAGTGTCATGCTCCTTGGTGTGTCCTTGGTCCCTGTGTCATAAATTCACCAACCCCGTCCGTGTGGGTTGAATTCTGGTCTCTCTGTCCTGTTCCTCTGGTCCCTGTGCCCGTTTTGAGCCAGTTCCACGCTGTTTTGGTGACTGTAGCTTCTCAGCAGAGTGTGACGTCAGGGAGGGAGATGCCTCCAGCCCGTTCTCTTTTTTCAGGGTTTCTTTGGCTATTTGGGGTCCTTTGTGGTTCCCCACAGATATTAGGAGGATTTGCTCTATTTGGGGGGAAAATACCATGGAAGTTTGGGAGGGATTGCATTCACTGTGTCCACTGCTTTGGGTAGCATGGATGTTTTAACAATATTAATTGTTCCATTCCATGAGAACAGGATATCTTTCCATTTATTGGTGTGTTTTGCAATGTCTTCATCAATGTCTTCAAGTTTTCAGTGTGCAGGTCTTTCACCTCCTTGGTTGACTTTATTCCCAGGTATTTTGTTCTTTTTCATGCAGTTGTAAATAGGCTTGCTTTCTTTCTCTTCCTGATGGTTCATTATTAGTGTTTAGAAATGCAACTGGTTTCTGTGTATTGATTTTGCAACTTTACTGAATTTATTTATTAGTTTTCATCGTTTTTTTGTGGAATGAAGTGGAAAATTGGAATTCAAAAATCCCACTGTTTCTACCATATCCAGGTCGTCCACAACACGGAGGACAGTGGCTCCTAATATAACCTTCCCACAGTGCCTCTAAATGACATGTGGACTTTGGGTGAACTGGATCTGGGTAAGGCTTGGCTTCTATATGGAAGTTTGATGTTTTCTCTGCTTTTCTGGCATGCTGTTGACATACATGATGTTTTGAAAAGTAATTGACTTTCCAGTAATTTCAAACATACAACTTTACATACATAAAAACAAGTCTTGTACCTTGATTAAATATACTCCTAAATATTGATGTTGACATTATTACAAATGGAATTGTTCTCAGAATTTCTTTTTCAGATTATTTTTTGCCAGCGTATGCATATAAGATAGATTTTCATGAATTGATATTTTGTTCTATAACTTTGCTTATTACTTAGTTAATTAGCTCAAATAATTTCTTTGCTGATTATAGGTAGTTTCATATATAAGATGATGTGACCTATGTTCTGTGAAGAGACACGGTTTTAATTTTTCCATTCACCCATGGATGCCTTTTATTTCTTTCCTCAAGATTCTGGGTAGAACTTCCAGTACACTATTGAGTAACAGTTATGAAGGGCAGCTTCCTGGCCCTGTTCCTGATTTCAGGAGTAAATCTTTCAGTCTTTAACGTTGAGCATGATGTTTTCTGTGGCTTTTTGTACTACTCTTTTCCCTATTGAACCAATTTACTTTTATTCCTGCTTTCTTGAGTGTTTTTCATGAAATAACACTGGATTTTCATTGTAGATTTTTTGCATTAATTGATATGGTTATGTGTTTTTGCTTCACACCATTATTGTGGTTGAATACATTGCTTACTTTTAATATGTTGAGCAACCCGAAATTCCTGGTGTAGAGATACTTGCTTATGGCATTATCCATTTAAAGTTCTGTTGGTTTCATGTTGCTATTATTGTGTGATAGATTTTTACATTCATATTTATAAGTTGTACTGGGGTAGTTTTCTTGTTTTTTTCCTGTATTTTTAAAATCGTTTTTAAAATAGTGGTTTTATTTCATTTTAATTATTTATTTATTTTGGCCATGTCCCATGGCTTGTGGGATCTTAGTTCCCCAGTCAGGGATCGAACCCGAGCCCTTGGCAGTGAAAGCACAGAGTCCTAACCACTGGGCCACCAGGGAATTCCCCAGTTTTCTTTGTCAAGATGTATTTGTATAATCTGATTAGACTTGGCTTGGTGTAAGTGGTTTGGAGGGTTAGCATTAGGGCTGGGGCTGGTGTGAGGGTTGGGGCTGTGTATGGTTTATGGTTGCTGTGATGGTTTAAGTTTTATGGTTAATGAGTTATTTATGGGTATGGTTAATGAATATATTTTATGGTTTGCTTATGGTTATGGTTTTGCTTATTGGTTAAGGCTTATGGTTTTGGTCTCAGGGTGTTAGGGTTCTGTGTTAGAGTGGGTGTTAGGGTATGGGTGAGAATTGGGGTACAGGTAGGATGTGGGTAGAGCATGGGTTAGGGTAAGGTACAGGTTTAGGGTACGGGTTAGGCTAAGGTTAGGTCAGGGCTTAGGGTCAGGATCAGAGTTTAGGGTTAGGGTCCATGTCAGGATTAGCATCAAGGTTGAGCGAGGCCGTTGTTTTCTGCTCCTCCAGTGCTGGATTCTCATTGATACATAAATGAAATGTCTGCTCTGGTCACCCACTGTTTCAAATTGAGCTCAGCCTTAGTCAAGGGTTCTTAGGGCCTCAGAGGTCATGCAGGGTTTCCCTCCACCCTCCCTCCTGGGAAGGGTGATGCAGGCCCCACTCTGTCTGGGCAGCCCCAGGTCCAGCATGGCCCTGACATGCAGGATACTAAGTAGACGTGATGTAAGACTTGGTGCATCAGTCTTCCAGCCCCCAGGGGCTGCCTTTTTTTTTCTCTTAATTAATTAACTTTGGGCTGTGTTGGGTCTGCATTGCTGCACGGAGGCTTTCTCTAGTTGCGGCAAGAGGGGTCTTCTCATTGCGGTGGCTTCTCTTGATGCAGAGCACAGGCTCTAAGCACGTGGGCTTCAGCAGTTGGGGCTCGCGGGTTCTAGAGCGCAGGCTCAGTAGTTGTGGTACACCGGCTTAGTTGCTCCACAGCATGTGGGATCTTCCCGGACCAGGGCTCAAACCCGTGTCCCCTGCATTGGCAGGTGGATTCTTAACCACTGCGCCACCAGGGAAGTCTGGTGTTGCGTTCGTGAGGGCTGGTGGGGAGCTCTTGGGACTGGACGGATCCTTTGTTCCATCTGCACGGGTGTCCAAGCAGCTCTCAGAACAGCCCTTGGCCTCTGAGCATCCAGGCAGGCACCCACGTTCCTCCAGCTCAGGTTAGCCTTGGCCCCTCCAGCCCCCGTGGCCAATTACTGAGCTGATTGTGTCTTTACTCTTTAAAATTAAATCACTCTCTCCAGGTGGGCGAGAAGTTTACTTGTGAACTTCGTTAGGGTTAGGGGTTAGGGGTTAAGGGTTAGGGCTAGGGCTAGGGGTTAGGGTTATGCTTATGGTTGGGTTAGGGTTACGGGTTAGGGTTAGGGTTGAGGTTTAGGGTTAGGGTTAGTGTTGGGTTATGGTTAGGGTTAAGGTAGGGTTAGGGTTGGGTTAGGGTTAGGGTTAGGGTTAGGGTTTAGGGTTAGGGTGTCCAGCCTTACGTCCCATTCAGCTGTGGGTGTAGATGTGGTCAGTCCAGTTGCATCACAGCCCCTGATTGAATTTTGTAAGAATTCCTCTCTCTCTCTCACTGTCTTTTTTTTTATAATTAATTTTTATAATGGGGTGTAGCTGATTTGCAATGTTGTGTTTCTTGGTGCTGTACATCCACCTGAGTCACTTACAGAGAGACATCAATAAATTCTTTTCTAGTTTCTAGTAGTCAGATGTATGTTTTTTCTGTGAATAGAGTGTGCTGAGTCCAGTTCCTTGAACAATGAGTATGTCTTGGCGATTACATTATTGGCGTATGGAACGGTATCTGTGCCAATTTCAACCTCCTGGTTTATGCATCACCGCACCACACTTTTCTCCTTAAGCAGCCATAAGTGTGTTTTGTAAATGTGTGATGGTGTTCTGTTTGTAATTCAGTTCATGGTTGGCGATTTTTAGATTCCCTTTATAAGTGATATCTTATGATAAGTTTCTCTTGCTGTCTAACTTCTTTCACTCTCAATGACCATACATAAGTCCCCCTGAGTTTCTGCAACTGGCCTCATTTCATTGATTTCAGGGCTGAGGAATATTCCGTTGTGCTTAAGTGCCAAATTTTCTTTCACCGTTTTTTCCTTCCAAGGACTCTTAAGTTGTACCCAAGTCGAGGCTGTTGTAAACATAGCAGCAGTAAATAGGGTGCCTGCGTCCTGTGGATTTTTGGTTTTTCCAAAATATAGGCCCATGAGTGGAAGCGCCCTATGCTTCGTAGCTCTGTTTTTTAGATGTTTCAGGAAACACAGCACACTTCTCCAGAGTGGCCGTTGGCAATTTACATTCCCCCTTCAGCATAACAAGGCTCCCTTTTCTCCTCTCCTTGTCCTGCATATCTGGTTTTTACCCTTTGTGAGGATGGTCCTTTTTTCTGACTCGAAGTGATACCTCTTTGTAGTGTTGATTTGCATTGCCCGCTTCTTTGTTTGGCCAAAAAGGGCGTATGCGTTTTTCCTGAATATATTCTGTTAGTTAAATTTGAGAGACAGCTTTATTTTTTAAATTGATTAATTAATTAATTTATTTTTGGCTGCGTTGGGTCTTCGTTTCTGTGCGAAGGCTTTCTCTAGTTGTGGCAAGCGGGGGCCACTCTTCATCGCGGTGCGCGGGCCTCTCACTATCGCGGCCTCTCTTGTTGCGGAGCACAGGCTCCAGACGCGCAGGCTCAGTAGTTGTGGCTCACGGGCCTAGTTGCTCCGCGGCATGTGAGATCTTCCCAGACCAGGGCTCGAAGCCGTGTCCCCTGCATTAGCCGGCAGATTCTCAACCACTGCGCCACCAGGGAAGCCCCTTGAATAGTTTTGTATTTAAAGTTTGTCTGTGGGGACTTCCCTGGTGACGCAGTGGTTAAGAGTCCGCCTGCCAATGCAGGGGACACGGGCTCGAGCCCTGGTCCGGGAAGCTCCCACATGCCGCAGAGCAACCAAGCCTGCGCGGCACAACTACTGAAGCCTGCGCGCCTAGAGCCCGTGCTCGCCCACAAGAGAAGCCACCGCAATGAGAAGCCCGTGCACCGCAATGAAGAGTAGCCCTGCTCGACGCAACTAGAGAAAGCCCACATGCAGCAACGAAGACCCAATGCAGTCAAACATAAATTATAAACTAAAATAAAATTTGCCTCTGAATAACTTTGAGTGAATTTGGTATAAGTTGTAAAGTTTGCATCTACATTCACTTCATTCCAAATGGTTTCCAATTAATTGTTCCTTAACTACTTTTAGAAAAGTTTTGGGATAGAGACTCCATTTTAGTTTGAATGTCCAGTTTAATGGATTCAGCAGTCCTGTCAGTAGGGCACGCTGCCTCCAGTGACCTGTGAGGGAGGCGCGGCCTGCACTTCCTGCACTGACCACAGGGTGGCGCCGAGTTCGCCTCTCTGACCCACAGCGCATGCTCGTTCCCTGCGAACTCGATTGTGAGGTCAGCTGAGAGCAGTTGAGCCTCCTCAGGCGCGGGGGCGGGGGCGGGGGCGGGGGCCTTCGGGTAGGACGCCAGGCTCAGCGTCTCTGCTGAGAGGAGCTCGGTCTCCATCTCCTTAGGACTCGCTGGGGTTTCGGCTTCAGGACAAAGTGGGGCTGCGTCCACGCTGACTAGGGAACTAGGTTTCCTGAGGACCCAGGTGATGCCTGAGGAAAAGGTGAAGAGACGGTGAGGAAAAGTGGGGAGAAGCTTCCTGAGGGCGACTGACCGTTGAGGGGGTCCGTCTTCGTGTGAGCAAGGGAGGGCTTGGCGTGGAAAGCTGGGTGTTTGGTCAGGTTTGTGTGCAGGGTAGCCAGCGTGAGTTATGGGGCGTCCAGTTTTCCCAGCACCATTTATCGTGGGGAGTGTCATGCTCCTTGGTGTGTCCTTGGTCCCTGTGTCATAAATTCACCAACCCCGTCCGTGTGGGTTGAATTCTGGTCTCTCTGTCCTGTTCCTCTGGTCCCTGTGCCCGTTTTGAGCCAGTTCCACGCTGTTTTGGTGACTGTAGCTTCTCAGCAGAGTGTGACGTCAGGGAGGGAGATGCCTCCAGCCCGTTCTCTTTTTTCAGGGTTTCTTTGGCTATTTGGGGTCCTTTGTGGTTCCCCACAGATATTAGGAGGATTTGCTCTATTTGGGGGGAAAATACCATGGAAGTTTGGGAGGGATTGCATTCACTGTGTCCACTGCTTTGGGTAGCATGGATGTTTTAACAATATTAATTGTTCCATTCCATGAGAACAGGATATCTTTCCATTTATTGGTGTGTTTTGCAATGTCTTCATCAATGTCTTCAAGTTTTCAGTGTGCAGGTCTTTCACCTCCTTGGTTGACTTTATTCCCAGGTATTTTGTTCTTTTTCATGCAGTTGTAAATAGGCTTGCTTTCTTTCTCTTCCTGATGGTTCATTATTAGTGTTTAGAAATGCAACTGGTTTCTGTGTATTGATTTTGCAACTTTACTGAATTTATTTATTAGTTTTCATCGTTTTTTTGTGGAATGAAGTGGAAAATTGGAATTCAAAAATCCCACTGTTTCTACCATATCCAGGTCGTCCACAACACGGAGGACAGTGGCTCCTAATATAACCTTCCCACAGTGCCTCTAAATGACATGTGGACTTTGGGTGAACTGGATCTGGGTAAGGCTTGGCTTCTATATGGAAGTTTGATGTTTTCTCTGCTTTTCTGGCATGCTGTTGACATACATGATGTTTTGAAAAGTAATTGACTTTCCAGTAATTTCAAACATACAACTTTACATACATAAAAACAAGTCTTGTACCTTGATTAAATATACTCCTAAATATTGATGTTGACATTATTACAAATGGAATTGTTCTCAGAATTTCTTTTTCAGATTATTTTTTGCCAGCGTATGCATATAAGATAGATTTTCATGAATTGATATTTTGTTCTATAACTTTGCTTATTACTTAGTTAATTAGCTCAAATAATTTCTTTGCTGATTATAGGTAGTTTCATATATAAGATGATGTGACCTATGTTCTGTGAAGAGACACGGTTTTAATTTTTCCATTCACCCATGGATGCCTTTTATTTCTTTCCTCAAGATTCTGGGTAGAACTTCCAGTACACTATTGAGTAACAGTTATGAAGGGCAGCTTCCTGGCCCTGTTCCTGATTTCAGGAGTAAATCTTTCAGTCTTTAACGTTGAGCATGATGTTTTCTGTGGCTTTTTGTACTACTCTTTTCCCTATTGAACCAATTTACTTTTATTCCTGCTTTCTTGAGTGTTTTTCATGAAATAACACTGGATTTTCATTGTAGATTTTTTGCATTAATTGATATGGTTATGTGTTTTTGCTTCACACCATTATTGTGGTTGAATACATTGCTTACTTTTAATATGTTGAGCAACCCGAAATTCCTGGTGTAGAGATACTTGCTTATGGCATTATCCATTTAAAGTTCTGTTGGTTTCATGTTGCTATTATTGTGTGATAGATTTTTACATTCATATTTATAAGTTGTACTGGGGTAGTTTTCTTGTTTTTTTCCTGTATTTTTAAAATCGTTTTTAAAATAGTGGTTTTATTTCATTTTAATTATTTATTTATTTTGGCCATGTCCCATGGCTTGTGGGATCTTAGTTCCCCAGTCAGGGATCGAACCCGAGCCCTTGGCAGTGAAAGCACAGAGTCCTAACCACTGGGCCACCAGGGAATTCCCCAGTTTTCTTTGTCAAGATGTATTTGTATAATCTGATTAGACTTGGCTTGGTGTAAGTGGTTTGGAGGGTTAGCATTAGGGCTGGGGCTGGTGTGAGGGTTGGGGCTGTGTATGGTTTATGGTTGCTGTGATGGTTTAAGTTTTATGGTTAATGAGTTATTTATGGGTATGGTTAATGAATATATTTTATGGTTTGCTTATGGTTATGGTTTTGCTTATTGGTTAAGGCTTATGGTTTTGGTCTCAGGGTGTTAGGGTTCTGTGTTAGAGTGGGTGTTAGGGTATGGGTGAGAATTGGGGTACAGGTAGGATGTGGGTAGAGCATGGGTTAGGGTAAGGTACAGGTTTAGGGTACGGGTTAGGCTAAGGTTAGGTCAGGGCTTAGGGTCAGGATCAGAGTTTAGGGTTAGGGTCCATGTCAGGATTAGCATCAAGGTTGAGCGAGGCCGTTGTTTTCTGCTCCTCCAGTGCTGGATTCTCATTGATACATAAATGAAATGTCTGCTCTGGTCACCCACTGTTTCAAATTGAGCTCAGCCTTAGTCAAGGGTTCTTAGGGCCTCAGAGGTCATGCAGGGTTTCCCTCCACCCTCCCTCCTGGGAAGGGTGATGCAGGCCCCACTCTGTCTGGGCAGCCCCAGGTCCAGCATGGCCCTGACATGCAGGATACTAAGTAGACGTGATGTAAGACTTGGTGCATCAGTCTTCCAGCCCCCAGGGGCTGCCTTTTTTTTTCTCTTAATTAATTAACTTTGGGCTGTGTTGGGTCTGCATTGCTGCACGGAGGCTTTCTCTAGTTGCGGCAAGAGGGGTCTTCTCATTGCGGTGGCTTCTCTTGATGCAGAGCACAGGCTCTAAGCACGTGGGCTTCAGCAGTTGGGGCTCGCGGGTTCTAGAGCGCAGGCTCAGTAGTTGTGGTACACCGGCTTAGTTGCTCCACAGCATGTGGGATCTTCCCGGACCAGGGCTCAAACCCGTGTCCCCTGCATTGGCAGGTGGATTCTTAACCACTGCGCCACCAGGGAAGTCTGGTGTTGCGTTCGTGAGGGCTGGTGGGGAGCTCTTGGGACTGGACGGATCCTTTGTTCCATCTGCACGGGTGTCCAAGCAGCTCTCAGAACAGCCCTTGGCCTCTGAGCATCCAGGCAGGCACCCACGTTCCTCCAGCTCAGGTTAGCCTTGGCCCCTCCAGCCCCCGTGGCCAATTACTGAGCTGATTGTGTCTTTACTCTTTAAAATTAAATCACTCTCTCCAGGTGGGCGAGAAGTTTACTTGTGAACTTCGTTAGGGTTAGGGGTTAGGGGTTAAGGGTTAGGGCTAGGGCTAGGGGTTAGGGTTATGCTTATGGTTGGGTTAGGGTTACGGGTTAGGGTTAGGGTTGAGGTTTAGGGTTAGGGTTAGTGTTGGGTTATGGTTAGGGTTAAGGTAGGGTTAGGGTTGGGTTAGGGTTAGGGTTAGGGTTAGGGTTTAGGGTTAGGGTGTCCAGCCTTACGTCCCATTCAGCTGTGGGTGTAGATGTGGTCAGTCCAGTTGCATCACAGCCCCTGATTGAATTTTGTAAGAATTCCTCTCTCTCTCTCACTGTCTTTTTTTTTATAATTAATTTTTATAATGGGGTGTAGCTGATTTGCAATGTTGTGTTTCTTGGTGCTGTACATCCACCTGAGTCACTTACAGAGAGACATCAATAAATTCTTTTCTAGTTTCTAGTAGTCAGATGTATGTTTTTTCTGTGAATAGAGTGTGCTGAGTCCAGTTCCTTGAACAATGAGTATGTCTTGGCGATTACATTATTGGCGTATGGAACGGTATCTGTGCCAATTTCAACCTCCTGGTTTATGCATCACCGCACCACACTTTTCTCCTTAAGCAGCCATAAGTGTGTTTTGTAAATGTGTGATGGTGTTCTGTTTGTAATTCAGTTCATGGTTGGCGATTTTTAGATTCCCTTTATAAGTGATATCTTATGATAAGTTTCTCTTGCTGTCTAACTTCTTTCACTCTCAATGACCATACATAAGTCCCCCTGAGTTTCTGCAACTGGCCTCATTTCATTGATTTCAGGGCTGAGGAATATTCCGTTGTGCTTAAGTGCCAAATTTTCTTTCACCGTTTTTTCCTTCCAAGGACTCTTAAGTTGTACCCAAGTCGAGGCTGTTGTAAACATAGCAGCAGTAAATAGGGTGCCTGCGTCCTGTGGATTTTTGGTTTTTCCAAAATATAGGCCCATGAGTGGAAGCGCCCTATGCTTCGTAGCTCTGTTTTTTAGATGTTTCAGGAAACACAGCACACTTCTCCAGAGTGGCCGTTGGCAATTTACATTCCCCCTTCAGCATAACAAGGCTCCCTTTTCTCCTCTCCTTGTCCTGCATATCTGGTTTTTACCCTTTGTGAGGATGGTCCTTTTTTCTGACTCGAAGTGATACCTCTTTGTAGTGTTGATTTGCATTGCCCGCTTCTTTGTTTGGCCAAAAAGGGCGTATGCGTTTTTCCTGAATATATTCTGTTAGTTAAATTTGAGAGACAGCTTTTTTTTTAAATTGATTAATTAATTAATTTATTTTTGGCTGCGTTGGGTCTTCGTTTCTGTGCGAAGGGTTTCTCTAGTTGTGGCAAGCGGGGGCCACTCTTCATCGCGGTGCGCGGGCCTCTCACTATCGCGGCCTCTCTTGTTGCGGAGCACAGGCTCCAGACGCGCAGGCTCAGTAGTTGTGGCTCACGGGCCTAGTTGCTCCGCGGCATGTGGGATCTTCCCAGACCAGGGCTCGAAGCCGTGTCCCCTGCATTAGCCGGCAGATTCTCAACCACTGCGCCACCAGGGAAGCCCCTTGAATAGTTTTGTATTTAAAGTTTGTCTGTGGGGACTTCCCTGGTGACGCAGTGGTTAAGAGTCCGCCTGCCAATGCAGGGGACACGGGCTCGAGCCCTGGTCCGGGAAGCTCCCACATGCCGCAGAGCAACCAAGCCTGCGCGGCACAACTACTGAAGCCTGCGCGCCTAGAGCCCGTGCTCGCCCACAAGAGAAGCCACCGCAATGAGAAGCCCGTGCACCGCAATGAAGAGTAGCCCTGCTCGACGCAACTAGAGAAAGCCCACATGCAGCAACGAAGACCCAATGCAGCCAAACATAAATTATAAACTAAAATAAAATTTGCCTCTGAATAACTTTGAGTGAATTTGGTATAAGTTGTAAAGTTTGCATCTACATTCACTTCATTCCAAATGGTTTCCAATTAATTGTTCCTTAACTACTTTTAGAAAAGTTTTGGGATAGAGACTCCATTTTAGTTTGAATTTCCAGTTTAATGGATTCAGCAGTCCTGTCAGTAGGGCACGCTGCCTCCAGTGACCTGTGAGGGAGTCGCGGCCTGCACTTCCTGCACTGACCACAGGGTGGCGCCGAGTTCGCCTCTCTGACCCACAGCGCATGCTCGTTCCCTGCGAACTCGATTGTGAGGTCAGCTGAGAGCAGTTGAGCCTCCTCAGGCGCGGGGGCGGGGGCGGGGGCGGGGGCCTTCGGGTAGGACGCCAGGCTCAGCGTCTCTGCTGAGAGGAGCTCGGTCTCCATCTCCTTAGGACTCGCTGGGGTTTCGGCTTCAGGACAAAGTGGGGCTGCGTCCACGCTGACTAGGGAACTAGGTTTCCTGAGGACCCAGGTGATGCCTGAGGAAAAGGTGAAGAGACGGTGAGGAAAAGTGGGGAGAAGCTTCCTGTGGGCGACTGACCGTTGAGGGGGTCCGTCTTCGTGTGAGCAAGGGAGGGCTTGGCGTGGAAAGCTGGGTGTTTGGTCAGGTTTGTGTGCAGGGTAGCCAGCGTGAGTTATGGGGCGTCCAGTTTTCCCAGCACCATTTATCGTGGGGAGTGTCATGCTCCTTGGTGTGTCCTTGGTCCCTGTGTCATAAATTCACCAACCCCGTCCGTGTGGGTTGAATTCTGGTCTCTCTGTCCTGTTCCTCTGGTCCCTGTGCCCGTTTTGAGCCAGTTCCACGCTGTTTTGGTGACTGTAGCTTCTCAGCAGAGTGTGACGTCAGGGAGGGAGATGCCTCCAGCCCGTTCTCTTTTTTCAGGGTTTCTTTGGCTATTTGGGGTCCTTTGTGGTTCCCCACAGATATTAGGAGGATTTGCTCTATTTGGGGGGAAAATACCATGGAAGTTTGGGAGGGATTGCATTCACTGTGTCCACTGCTTTGGGTAGCATGGATGTTTTAACAATATTAATTGTTCCATTCCATGAGAACAGGATATCTTTCCATTTATTGGTGTGTTTTGCAATGTCTTCATCAATGTCTTCAAGTTTTCAGTGTGCAGGTCTTTCACCTCCTTGGTTGACTTTATTCCCAGGTATTTTGTTCTTTTTCATGCAGTTGTAAATAGGCTTGCTTTCTTTCTCTTCCTGATGGTTCATTATTAGTGTTTAGAAATGCAACTGGTTTCTGTGTATTGATTTTGCAACTTTACTGAATTTATTTATTAGTTTTCATCGTTTTTTTGTGGAATGAAGTGGAAAATTGGAATTCAAAAATCCCACTGTTTCTACCATATCCAGGTCGTCCACAACACGGAGGACAGTGGCTCCTAATATAACCTTCCCACAGTGCCTCTAAATGACATGTGGACTTTGGGTGAACTGGATCTGGGTAAGGCTTGGCTTCTATATGGAAGTTTGATGTTTTCTCTGCTTTTCTGGCATGCTGTTGACATACATGATGTTTTGAAAAGTAATTGACTTTCCAGTAATTTCAAACATACAACTTTACATACATAAAAACAAGTCTTGTACCTTGATTAAATATACTCCTAAATATTGATGTTGACATTATTACAAATGGAATTGTTCTCAGAAATTCTTTTTCAGATTATTTTTTGCCAGCGTATGCATATAAGATAGATTTTCATGAATTGATATTTTGTTCTATAACTTTGCTTATTACTTAGTTAATTAGCTCAAATAATTTCTTTGCTGATTATAGGTAGTTTCATATATAAGATGATGTGACCTATGTTCTGTGAAGAGACACGGTTTTAATTTTTCCATTCACCCATGGATGCCTTTTATTTCTTTCCTCAAGATTCTGGGTAGAACTTCCAGTACACTATTGAGTAACAGTTATGAAGGGCAGCTTCCTGGCCCTGTTCCTGATTTCAGGAGTAAATCTTTCAGTCTTTAACGTTGAGCATGATGTTTGCTGTGGCTTTTTGTACTACTCTTTTCCCTATTGAAACAATTTACTTTTATTCCTGCTTTCCTGAGTGTTTTTCATGAAATAACACTGGATTTTCATTGTAGATTTTTTGCATTAATTGATATGGTTATGTGTTTTTGCTTCACACCATTATTGTGGTTGAATACATTGCTTACTTTTAATATGTTGAGCAACCCGAAATTCCTGGTGTAGAGATACTTGCTTATGGCATTATCCATTTAAAGTTCTGTTGGTTTCATGTTGCTATTATTGTGTGATAGATTTTTACATTCATATTTATAAGTTGTACTGGGGTAGTTTTCTTGTTTTTTTCCTGTATTTTTAAAATCGTTTTTAAAATAGTGGTTTTATTTCATTTTAATTATTTATTTATTTTGGCCATGTCCCATGGCTTGTGGGATCTTAGTTCCCCAGTCAGGGATCGAACCCGAGCCCTTGGCAGTGAAAGCACAGAGTCCTAACCACTGGGCCACCAGGGAATTCCCCAGTTTTCTTTGTCAAGATGTATTTGTATAATCTGATTAGACTTGGCTTGGTGTAAGTGGTTTGGAGGGTTAGCATTAGGGCTGGGGCTGGTGTGAGGGTTGGGGCTGTGTATGGTTTATGGTTGCTGTGATGGTTTAAGTTTTATGGTTAATGAGTTATTTATGGGTATGGTTAATGAATATATTTTATGGTTTGCTTATGGTTATGGTTTTGCTTATTGGTTAAGGCTTATGGTTTTGGTCTCAGGGTGTTAGGGTTCTGTGTTAGAGTGGGTGTTAGGGTATGGGTGAGAATTGGGGTACAGGTAGGATGTGGGTAGAGCATGGGTTAGGGTAAGGTACAGGTTTAGGGTACGGGTTAGGCTAAGGTTAGGTCAGGGCTTAGGGTCAGGATCAGAGTTTAGGGTTAGGGTCCATGTCAGGATTAGCATCAAGGTTGAGCGAGGCCGTTGTTTTCTGCTCCTCCAGTGCTGGATTCTCATTGATACATAAATGAAATGTCTGCTCTGGTCACCCACTGTTTCAAATTGAGCTCAGCCTTAGTCAAGGGTTCTTAGGGCCTCAGAGGTCATGCAGGGTTTCCCTCCACCCTCCCTCCTGGGAAGGGTGATGCAGGCCCCACTCTGTCTGGGCAGCCCTAGGTCCAGCATGGCCCTGACATGCAGGATACTAAGTAGACGTGATGTAAGACTTGGTGCATCAGTCTTCCAGCCCCCAGGGGCTGCCTTTTTTTTTCTCTTAATTAATTAATTAATTAACTTTGGGCTGTGTTGGGTCTGCATTGCTGCACGGAGGCTTTCTCTAGTTGCGGCAAGAGGGGGCTTCTCATTGCGGTGGCTTCTCTTGATGCAGAGCACAGGCTCTAAGCACGTGGGCTTCAGCAGTTGGGGCTCGCGGGTTCTAGAGCGCAGGCTCAGTAGTTGTGGTACACCGGCTTAGTTGCTCCACAGCATGTGGGATCTTCCCGGACCAGGGCTCAAACCCGTGTCCCCTGCATTGGCAGGTGGATTCTTAACCACTGCGCCACCAGGGAAGTCTGGTGTTGCGTTCGTGAGGGCTGGTGGGGAGCTCTTGGGACTGGACGGATCCTTTGTTCCATCTGCACGGGTGTCCAAGCAGCTCTCAGAACAGCCCTTGGCCTCTGAGCATCCAGGCAGGCACCCACGTTCCTCCAGCTCAGGTTAGCCTTGGCCCCTCCAGCCCCCGTGGCCAATTACTGAGCTGATTGTGTCTTTACTCTTTAAAATTAAATCACTCTCTCCAGGTGGGCGAGAAGTTTACTTGTGAACTTCGTTAGGGTTAGGGGTTAGGGGTTAAGGGTTAGGGCTAGGGCTAGGGGTTAGGGTTATGCTTATGGTTGGGTTAGGGTTACGGGTTAGGGTTAGGGTTGAGGTTTAGGGTTAGGGTTAGTGTTGGGTTATGGTTAGGGTTAAGGTAGGGTTAGGGTTGGGTTAGGGTTAGGGTTAGGGTTAGGGTTTAGGGTTAGGGTGTCCAGCCTTACGTCCCATTCAGCTGTGGGTGTAGATGTGGTCAGTCCAGTTGCATCACAGCCCCTGATTGAATTTTGTAAGAATTCCTCTCTCTCTCTCACTGTCTTTTTTTTTATAATTAATTTTTATAATGGGGTGTAGCTGATTTGCAATGTTGTGTTTCTTGGTGCTGTACATCCACCTGAGTCACTTACAGAGAGACATCAATAAATTCCTTTCTAGTTTCTAGTAGTCAGATGTATGTTTTTTCTGTGAATAGAGTGTGCTGAGTCCAGTTCCTTGAACAATGAGTATGTCTTGGCGATTACATTATTGGCGTATGGAACGGTATCTGTGCCAATTTCAACCTCCTGGTTTATGCATCACCGCACCACACTTTTCTCCTTAAGCAGCCATAAGTGTGTTTTGTAAATGTGTGATGGTGTTCTGTTTGTAATTCAGTTCATGGTTGGCGATTTTTAGATTCCCTTTATAAGTGATATCTTATGATAAGTTTCTCTTGCTGTCTAACTTCTTTCACTCTCAATGACCATACATAAGTCCCCCTGAGTTTCTGCAACTGGCCTCATTTCATTGATTTCAGGGCTGAGGAATATTCCGTTGTGCTTAAGTGCCAAATTTTCTTTCACCGTTTTTTCCTTCCAAGGACTCTTAAGTTGTACCCAAGTCGAGGCTGTTGTAAACATAGCAGCAGTAAATAGGGTGCCTGCGTCCTGTGGATTTTTGGTTTTTCCAAAATATAGGCCCATGAGTGGAAGCGCCCTATGCTTCGTAGCTCTGTTTTTTAGATGTTTCAGGAAACACAGCACACTTCTCCAGAGTGGCCGTTGGCAATTTACATTCCCCCTTCAGCATAACAAGGCTCCCTTTTCTCCTCTCCTTGTCCTGCATATCTGGTTTTTACCCTTTGTGAGGATGGTCCTTTTTTCTGACTCGAAGTGATACCTCTTTGTAGTGTTGATTTGCATTGCCCGCTTCTTTGTTTGGCCAAAAAGGGCGTATGCGTTTTTCCTGAATATATTCTGTTAGTTAAATTTGAGAGACAGCTTTTTTTTTAAATTGATTAATTAATTAATTTATTTTTGGCTGCGTTGGGTCTTCGTTTCTGTGCGAAGGCTTTCTCTAGTTGTGGCAAGCGGGGGCCACTCTTCATCGCGGTGCGCGGGCCTCTCACTATCGCGGCCTCTCTTGTTGCGGAGCACAGGCTCCAGACGCGCAGGCTCAGTAGTTGTGGCTCACGGGCCTAGTTGCTCCGCGGCAAGTGGGATCTTCCCAGACCAGGGCTCGAAGCCGTGTCCCCTGCATTAGCCGGCAGATTCTCAACCACTGCGCCACCAGGGAAGCCCCTTGAATAGTTTTGTATTTAAAGTTTGTCTGTGGGGACTTCCCTGGTGAGGCAGTGGTTAAGAGTCCGCCTGCCAATGCAGGGGACACGGGCTCGAGCCCTGGTCCGGGAAGCTCCCACATGCCGCAGAGCAACCAAGCCTGCGCGGCACAACTACTGAAGCCTGCGCGCCTAGAGCCCGTGCTCGCCCACAAGAGAAGCCACCGCAATGAGAAGCCCGTGCACCGCAATGAAGAGTAGCCCTGCTCGACGCAACTAGAGAAAGCCCACATGCAGCAACGAAGACCCAATGCAGCCAAACATAAATTATAAACTAAAATAAAATTTGCCTCTGAATAACTTTGAGTGAATTTGGTATAAGTTGTAAAGTTTGCATCTACATTCACTTCATTCCAAATGGTTTCCAATTAATTGTTCCTTAACTACTTTTAGAAAAGTTTTGGGATAGAGACTCCATTTTAGTTTGAATTTCCAGTTTAATGGATTCAGCAGTCCTGTCAGTAGGGCACGCTGCCTCCAGTGACCTGTGAGGGAGTCGCGGCCTGCACTTCCTGCACTGACCACAGGGTGGCGCCGAGTTCGCCTCTCTGACCCACAGCGCATGCTCGTTCCCTGCGAACTCGATTGTGAGGTCAGCTGAGAGCAGTTGAGCCTCCTCAGGCGCGGGGGCGGGGGCGGGGGCGGGGGCCTTCGGGTAGGACGCCAGGCTCAGCGTCTCTGCTGAGAGGAGCTCGGTCTCCATCTCCTTAGGACTCGCTGGGGTTTCGGCTTCAGGACAAAGTGGGGCTGCGTCCACGCTGACTAGGGAACTAGGTTTCCTGAGGACCCAGGTGATGCCTGAGGAAAAGGTGAAGAGACGGTGAGGAAAAGTGGGGAGAAGCTTCCTGTGGGCGACTGACCGTTGAGGGGGTCCGTCTTCGTGTGAGCAAGGGAGGGCTTGGCGTGGAAAGCTGGGTGTTTGGTCAGGTTTGTGTGCAGGGTAGCCAGCGTGAGTTATGGGGCGTCCAGTTTTCCCAGCACCATTTATCGTGGGGAGTGTCATGCTCCTTGGTGTGTCCTTGGTCCCTGTGTCATAAATTCACCAACCCCGTCCGTGTGGGTTGAATTCTGGTCTCTCTGTCCTGTTCCTCTGGTCCCTGTGCCCGTTTTGAGCCAGTTCCACGCTGTTTTGGTGACTGTAGCTTCTCAGCAGAGTGTGACGTCAGGGAGGGAGATGCCTCCAGCCCGTTCTCTTTTTTCAGGGTTTCTTTGGCTATTTGGGGTCCTTTGTGGTTCCCCACAGATATTAGGAGGATTTGCTCTATTTGGGGGGAAAATACCATGGAAGTTTGGGAGGGATTGCATTCACTGTGTCCACTGCTTTGGGTAGCATGGATGTTTTAACAATATTAATTGTTCCATTCCATGAGAACAGGATATCTTTCCATTTATTGGTGTGTTTTGCAATGTCTTCATCAATGTCTTCAAGTTTTCAGTGTGCAGGTCTTTCACCTCCTTGGTTGACTTTATTCCCAGGTATTTTGTTCTTTTTCATGCAGTTGTAAATAGGCTTGCTTTCTTTCTCTTCCTGATGGTTCATTATTAGTGTTTAGAAATGCAACTGGTTTCTGTGTATTGATTTTGCAACTTTACTGAATTTATTTATTAGTTTTCATCGTTTTTTTGTGGAATGAAGTGGAAAATTGGAATTCAAAAATCCCACTGTTTCTACCATATCCAGGTCGTCCACAACACGGAGGACAGTGGCTCCTAATATAACCTTCCCACAGTGCCTCTAAATGACATGTGGACTTTGGGTGAACTGGATCTGGGTAAGGCTTGGCTTCTATATGGAAGTTTGATGTTTTCTCTGCTTTTCTGGCATGCTGTTGACATACATGATGTTTTGAAAAGTAATTGACTTTCCAGTAATTTCAAACATACAACTTTACATACATAAAAACAAGTCTTGTACCTTGATTAAATATACTCCTAAATATTGATGTTGACATTATTACAAATGGAATTGTTCTCAGAATTTCTTTTTCAGATTATTTTTTGCCAGCGTATGCATATAAGATAGATTTTCATGAATTGATATTTTGTTCTATAACTTTGCTTATTACTTAGTTAATTAGCTCAAATAATTTCTTTGCTGATTATAGGTAGTTTCATATATAAGATGATGTGACCTATGTTCTGTGAAGAGACACGGTTTTAATTTTTCCATTCACCCATGGATGCCTTTTATTTCTTTCCTCAAGATTCTGGGTAGAACTTCCAGTACACTATTGAGTAACAGTTATGAAGGGCAGCTTCCTGGCCCTGTTCCTGATTTCAGGAGTAAATCTTTCAGTCTTTAACGTTGAGCATGATGTTTGCTGTGGCTTTTTGTACTACTCTTTTCCCTATTGAACCAATTTACTTTTATTCCTGCTTTCTTGAGTGTTTTTCATGAAATAACACTGGATTTTCATTGTAGATTTTTTGCATTAATTGATATGGTTATGTGTTTTTGCTTCACACCATTATTGTGGTTGAATACATTGCTTACTTTTAATATGTTGAGCAACCCGAAATTCCTGGTGTAGAGATACTTGCTTATGGCATTATCCATTTAAAGTTCTGTTGGTTTCATGTTGCTATTATTGTGTGATAGATTTTTACATTCATATTTATAAGTTGTACTGGGGTAGTTTTCTTGTTTTTTTCCTGTATTTTTAAAATCGTTTTTAAAATAGTGGTTTTATTTCATTTTAATTATTTATTTATTTTGGCCATGTCCCATGGCTTGTGGGATCTTAGTTCCCCAGTCAGGGATCGAACCCGAGCCCTTGGCAGTGAAAGCACAGAGTCCTAACCACTGGGCCACCAGGGAATTCCCCAGTTTTCTTTGTCAAGATGTATTTGTATAATCTGATTAGACTTGGCTTGGTGTAAGTGGTTTGGAGGGTTAGCATTAGGGCTGGGGCTGGTGTGAGGGTTGGGGCTGTGTATGGTTTATGGTTGCTGTGATGGTTTAAGTTTTATGGTTAATGAGTTATTTATGGGTATGGTTAATGAATATATTTTATGGTTTGCTTATGGTTATGGTTTTGCTTATTGGTTAAGGCTTATGGTTTTGGTCTCAGGGTGTTAGGGTTCTGTGTTAGAGTGGGTGTTAGGGTATGGGTGAGAATTGGGGTACAGGTAGGATGTGGGTAGAGCATGGGTTAGGGTAAGGTACAGGTTTAGGGTACGGGTTAGGCTAAGGTTAGGTCAGGGCTTAGGGTCAGGATCAGAGTTTAGGGTTAGGGTCCATGTCAGGATTAGCATCAAGGTTGAGCGAGGCCGTTGTTTTCTGCTCCTCCAGTGCTGGATTCTCATTGATACATAAATGAAATGTCTGCTCTGGTCACCCACTGTTTCAAATTGAGCTCAGCCTTAGTCAAGGGTTCTTAGGGCCTCAGAGGTCATGCAGGGTTTCCCTCCACCCTCCCTCCTGGGAAGGGTGATGCAGGCCCCACTCTGTCTGGGCAGCCCCAGGTCCAGCATGGCCCTGACATGCAGGATACTAAGTAGACGTGATGTAAGACTTGGTGCATCAGTCTTCCAGCCCCCAGGGGCTGCCTTTTTTTTTCTCTTAATTAATTAATTAATTAACTTTGGGCTGTGTTGGGTCTGCATTGCTGCACGGAGGCTTTCTCTAGTTGCGGCAAGAGGGGGCTTCTCATTGCGGTGGCTTCTCTTGATGCAGAGCACAGGCTCTAAGCACGTGGGCTTCAGCAGTTGGGGCTCGCGGGTTCTAGAGCGCAGGCTCAGTAGTTGTGGTACACCGGCTTAGTTGCTCCACAGCATGTGGGATCTTCCCGGACCAGGGCTCAAACCCGTGTCCCCTGCATTGGCAGGTGGATTCTTAACCACTGCGCCACCAGGGAAGTCTGGTGTTGCGTTCGTGAGGGCTGGTGGGGAGCTCTTGGGAATGGACGGATCCTTTGTTCCATCTGCACGGGTGTCCAAGCAGCTCTCAGAACAGCCCTTGGCCTCTGAGCATCCAGGCAGGCACCCACGTTCCTCCAGCTCAGGTTAGCCTTGGCCCCTCCAGCCCCCGTGGCCAATTACTGAGCTGATTGTGTCTTTACTCTTTAAAATTAAATCACTCTCTCCAGGTGGGCGAGAAGTTTACTTGTGAACTTCGTTAGGGTTAGGGGTTAGGGGTTAAGGGTTAGGGCTAGGGCTAGGGGTTAGGGTTATGCTTATGGTTGGGTTAGGGTTACGGGTTAGGGTTAGGGTTGAGGTTTAGGGTTAGGGTTAGTGTTGGGTTATGGTTAGGGTTAAGGTAGGGTTAGGGTTGGGTTAGGGTTAGGGTTAGGGTTAGGGTTTAGGGTTAGGGTGTCCAGCCTTACGTCCCATTCAGCTGTGGGTGTAGATGTGGTCAGTCCAGTTGCATCACAGCCCCTGATTGAATTTTGTAAGAATTCCTCTCTCTCTCTCACTGTCTTTTTTTTTATAATTAATTTTTATAATGGGGTGTAGCTGATTTGCAATGTTGTGTTTCTTGGTGCTGTACATCCACCTGAGTCACTTACAGAGAGACATCAATAAATTCTTTTCTAGTTTCTAGTAGTCAGATGTATGTTTTTTCTGTGAATAGAGTGTGCTGAGTCCAGTTCCTTGAACAATGAGTATGTCTTGGCGATTACATTATTGGCGTATGGAACGGTATCTGTGCCAATTTCAACCTCCTGGTTTATGCATCACCGCACCACACTTTTCTCCTTAAGCAGCCATAAGTGTGTTTTGTAAATGTGTGATGGTGTTCTGTTTGTAATTCAGTTCATGGTTGGCGATTTTTAGATTCCCTTTATAAGTGATATCTTATGATAAGTTTCTCTTGCTGTCTAACTTCTTTCACTCTCAATGACCATACATAAGTCCCCCTGAGTTTCTGCAACTGGCCTCATTTCATTGATTTCAGGGCTGAGGAATATTCCGTTGTGCTTAAGTGCCAAATTTTCTTTCACCGTTTTTTCCTTCCAAGGACTCTTAAGTTGTACCCAAGTCGAGGCTGTTGTAAACATAGCAGCAGTAAATAGGGTGCCTGCGTCCTGTGGATTTTTGGTTTTTCCAAAATATAGGCCCATGAGTGGAAGCGCCCTATGCTTCGTAGCTCTGTTTTTTAGATGTTTCAGGAAACACAGCACACTTCTCCAGAGTGGCCGTTGGCAATTTACATTCCCCCTTCAGCATAACAAGGCTCCCTTTTCTCCTCTCCTTGTCCTGCATATCTGGTTTTTACCCTTTGTGAGGATGCTCCTTTTTTCTGACTTGAAGTGATACCTCTTTGTAGTGTTGATTTGCATTGCCCGCTTCTTTGTTTGGCCAAAAAGGGCGTATGCGTTTTTCCTGAATATATTCTGTTAGTTAAATTTGAGAGACAGCTTTTTTTTTAAATTGATTAATTAATTAATTTATTTTTGGCTGCGTTGGGTCTTCGTTTCTGTGCGAAGGCTTTCTCTAGTTGTGGCAAGCGGGGGCCACTCTTCATCGCGGTGCGCGGGCCTCTCACTATCGCGGCCTCTCTTGTTGCGGAGCACAGGCTCCAGACGCGCAGGCTCAGTAGTTGTGGCTCACGGGCCTAGTTGCTCCGCGGCAAGTGGGATCTTCCCAGACCAGGGCTCGAAGCCGTGTCCCCTGCATTAGCCGGCAGATTCTCAACCACTGCGCCACCAGGGAAGCCCCTTGAATAGTTTTGTATTTAAAGTTTGTCTGTGGGGACTTCCCTGGTGACGCAGTGGTTAAGAGTCCGCCTGCCAATGCAGGGGACACGGGCTCGAGCCCTGGTCCGGGAAGCTCCCACATGCCGCAGAGCAACCAAGCCTGCGCGGCACAACTACTGAAGCCTGCGCGCCTAGAGCCCGTGCTCGCCCACAAGAGAAGCCACCGCAATGAGAAGCCCGTGCACCGCAATGAAGAGTAGCCCTGCTCGACGCAACTAGAGAAAGCCCACATGCAGCAACGAAGACCCAATGCAGCCAAACATAAATTATAAACTAAAATAAAATTTGCCTCTGAATAACTTTGAGTGAATTTGGTATAAGTTGTAAAGTTTGCATCTACATTCACTTCATTCCAAATGGTTTCCAATTAATTGTTCCTTAACTACTTTTAGAAAAGTTTTGGGATAGAGACTCCATTTTAGTTTGAATTTCCAGTTTAATGGATTCAGCAGTCCTGTCAGTAGGGCACGCTGCCTCCAGTGACCTGTGAGGGAGTCGCGGCCTGCACTTCCTGCACTGACCACAGGGTGGCGCCGAGTTCGCCTCTCTGACCCACAGCGCATGCTCGTTCCCTGCGAACTCGATTGTGAGGTCAGCTGAGAGCAGTTGAGCCTCCTCAGGCGCGGGGGCGGGGGCGGGGGCGGGGGCCTTCGGGTAGGACGCCAGGCTCAGCGTCTCTGCTGAGAGGAGCTCGGTCTCCATCTCCTTAGGACTCGCTGGGGTTTCGGCTTCAGGACAAAGTGGGGCTGCGTCCACGCTGACTAGGGAACTAGGTTTCCTGAGGACCCAGGTGATGCCTGAGGAAAAGGTGAAGAGACGGTGAGGAAAAGTGGGGAGAAGCTTCCTGTGGGCGACTGACCGTTGAGGGGGTCCGTCTTCGTGTGAGCAAGGGAGGGCTTGGCGTGGAAAGCTGGGTGTTTGGTCAGGTTTGTGTGCAGGGTAGCCAGCGTGAGTTATGGGGCGTCCAGTTTTCCCAGCACCATTTATCGTGGGGAGTGTCATGCTCCTTGGTGTGTCCTTGGTCCCTGTGTCATAAATTCACCAACCCCGTCCGTGTGGGTTGAATTCTGGTCTCTCTGTCCTGTTCCTCTGGTCCCTGTGCCCGTTTTGAGCCAGTTCCACGCTGTTTTGGTGACTGTAGCTTCTCAGCAGAGTGTGACGTCAGGGAGGGAGATGCCTCCAGCCCGTTCTCTTTTTTCAGGGTTTCTTTGGCTATTTGGGGTCCTTTGTGGTTCCCCACAGATATTAGGAGGATTTGCTCTATTTGGGGGGAAAATACCATGGAAGTTTGGGAGGGATTGCATTCACTGTGTCCACTGCTTTGGGTAGCATGGATGTTTTAACAATATTAATTGTTCCATTCCATGAGAACAGGATATCTTTCCATTTATTGGTGTGTTTTGCAATGTCTTCATCAATGTCTTCAAGTTTTCAGTGTGCAGGTCTTTCACCTCCTTGGTTGACTTTATTCCCAGGTATTTTGTTCTTTTTCATGCAGTTGTAAATAGGCTTGCTTTCTTTCTCTTCCTGATGGTTCATTATTAGTGTTTAGAAATGCAACTGGTTTCTGTGTATTGATTTTGCAACTTTACTGAATTTATTTATTAGTTTTCATCGTTTTTTTGTGGAATGAAGTGGAAAATTGGAATTCAAAAATCCCACTGTTTCTACCATATCCAGGTCGTCCACAACACGGAGGACAGTGGCTCCTAATATAACCTTCCCACAGTGCCTCTAAATGACATGTGGACTTTGGGTGAACTGGATCTGGGTAAGGCTTGGCTTCTATATGGAAGTTTGATGTTTTCTCTGCTTTTCTGGCATGCTGTTGACATACATGATGTTTTGAAAAGTAATTGACTTTCCAGTAATTTCAAACATACAACTTTACATACATAAAAACAAGTCTTGTACCTTGATTAAATATACTCCTAAATATTGATGTTGACATTATTACAAATGGAATTGTTCTCAGAAATTCTTTTTCAGATTATTTTTTGCCAGCGTATGCATATAAGATAGATTTTCATGAATTGATATTTTGTTCTATAACTTTGCTTATTACTTAGTTAATTAGCTCAAATAATTTCTTTGCTGATTATAGGTAGTTTCATATATAAGATGATGTGACCTATGTTCTGTGAAGAGACACGGTTTTAATTTTTCCATTCACCCATGGATGCCTTTTATTTCTTTCCTCAAGATTCTGGGTAGAACTTCCAGTACACTATTGAGTAACAGTTATGAAGGGCAGCTTCCTGGCCCTGTTCCTGATTTCAGGAGTAAATCTTTCAGTCTTTAACGTTGAGCATGATGTTTGCTGTGGCTTTTTGTACTACTCTTTTCCCTATTGAACCAATTTACTTTTATTCCTGCTTTCTTGAGTGTTTTTCATGAAATAACCCTGGATTTTCATTGTAGATTTTTTGCATTAATTGATATGGTTATGTGTTTTTGCTTCACACCATTATTGTGGTTGAATACATTGCTTACTTTTAATATGTTGAGCAACCCGAAATTCCTGGTGTAGAGATACTTGCTTATGGCATTATCCATTTAAAGTTCTGTTGGTTTCATGTTGCTATTATTGTGTGATAGATTTTTACATTCATATTTATAAGTTGTACTGGGGTAGTTTTCTTGTTTTTTTCCTGTATTTTTAAAATCGTTTTTAAAATAGTGGTTTTATTTCATTTTAATTATTTATTTATTTTGGCCATGTCCCATGGCTTGTGGGATCTTAGTTCCCCAGTCAGGGATCGAACCCGAGCCCTTGGCAGTGAAAGCACAGAGTCCTAACCACTGGGCCACCAGGGAATTCCCCAGTTTTCTTTGTCAAGATGTATTTGTATAATCTGATTAGACTTGGCTTGGTGTAAGTGGTTTGGAGGGTTAGCATTAGGGCTGGGGCTGGTGTGAGGGTTGGGGCTGTGTATGGTTTATGGTTGCTGTGATGGTTTAAGTTTTATGGTTAATGAGTTATTTATGGGTATGGTTAATGAATATATTTTATGGTTTGCTTATGGTTATGGTTTTGCTTATTGGTTAAGGCTTATGGTTTTGGTCTCAGGGTGTTAGGGTTCTGTGTTAGAGTGGGTGTTAGGGTATGGGTGAGAATTGGGGTACAGGTAGGATGTGGGTAGAGCATGGGTTAGGGTAAGGTACAGGTTTAGGGTACGGGTTAGGCTAAGGTTAGGTCAGGGCTTAGGGTCAGGATCAGAGTTTAGGGTTAGGGTCCATGTCAGGATTAGCATCAAGGTTGAGCGAGGCCGTTGTTTTCTGCTCCTCCAGTGCTGGATTCTCATTGATACATAAATGAAATGTCTGCTCTGGTCACCCACTGTTTCAAATTGAGCTCAGCCTTAGTCAAGGGTTCTTAGGGCCTCAGAGGTCATGCAGGGTTTCCCTCCACCCTCCCTCCTGGGAAGGGTGATGCAGGCCCCACTCTGTCTGGGCAGCCCCAGGTCCAGCATGGCCCTGACATGCAGGATACTAAGTAGACGTGATGTAAGACTTGGTGCATCAGTCTGCCAGCCCCCAGGGGCTGCCTTTTTTTTTCTCTTAATTAATTAATTAATTAACTCTGGGCTGTGTTGGGTCTGCATTGCTGCACGGAGGCTTTCTCTAGTTGCGGCAAGAGGGGGCTTCTCATTGCGGTGGCTTCTCTTGATGCAGAGCACAGGCTCTAAGCACGTGGGCTTCAGCAGTTGGGGCTCACGGGTTCTAGAGCGCAGGCTCAGTAGTTGTGGTACACCAGCTTAGTTGCTCCACAGCATGTGGGATCGTCCCGGACCAGGGCTCAAACCCGTGTCCCCTGCATTGGCAGGTGGATTCTTAACCACTGCGCCACCAGGGAAGTCTGGTGTTGCGTTCGTGAGGGCTGGTGGGGAGCTCTTGGGACTGGACGGATCCTTTGTTCCATCTGCACGGGTGTCCAAGCAGCTCTCAGAACAGCCCTTGGCCTCTGAGCATCCAGGCAGGCACCCACGTTCCTCCAGCTCAGGTTAGCCTTGGCCCCTCCAGCCCCCGTGGCCAATTACTGAGCTGATTGTGTCTTTACTCTTTAAAATTAAATCACTCTCTCCAGGTGGGCGAGAAGTTTACTTGTGAACTTCGTTAGGGTTAGGGGTTAGGGGTTAAGGGTTAGGGCTAGGGCTAGGGGTTAGGGTTATGCTTATGGTTGGGTTAGGGTTACGGGTTAGGGTTAGGGTTGAGGTTTAGGGTTAGGGTTAGTGTTGGGTTATGGTTAGGGTTAAGGTAGGGTTAGGGTTGGGTTAGGGTTAGGGTTAGGGTGTCCAGCCTTACGTCCCATTCAGCTGTGGGTGTAGATGTGGTCAGTCCAGTTGCATCACAGCCCCTGATTGAATTTTGTAAGAATTCCTCTCTCTCTCTCACTGTCTTTTTTTTTATAATTAATTTTTATAATGGGGTGTAGCTGATTTGCAATGTTGTGTTTCTTGGTGCTGTACATCCACCTGAGTCACTTACAGAGAGACATCAATAAATTCTTTTCTAGTTTCTAGTAGTCAGATGTATGTTTTTTCTGTGAATAGAGTGTGCTGAGTCCAGTTCCTTGAACAATGAGTATGTCTTGGCGATTACATTATTGGCGTATGGAACGGTATCTGTGCCAATTTCAACCTCCTGGTTTATGCATCACCGCACCACACTTTTCTCCTTAAGCAGCCATAAGTGTGTTTTGTAAATGTGTGATGGTGTTCTGTTTGTAATTCAGTTCATGGTTGGCGATTTTTAGATTCCCTTTATAAGTGATATCTTATGATATGTTTCTCTTGCTGTCTAACTTCTTTCACTCTCAATGACCATACATAAGTCCCCCTGAGTTTCTGCAACTGGCCTCATTTCATTGATTTCAGGGCTGAGGAATATTCCGTTGTGCTTAAGTGCCAAATTTTCTTTCACCGTTTTTTCCTTCCAAGGACTCTTAAGTTGTACCCAAGTCGAGGCTGTTGTAAACATAGCAGCAGTAAATAGGGTGCCTGCGTCCTGTGGATTTTTGGTTTTTCCAAAATATAGGCCCATGAGTGGAAGCGCCCTATGCTTCGTAGCTCTGTTTTTTAGATGTTTCAGGAAACACAGCACACTTCTCCAGAGTGGCCGTTGGCAATTTACATTCCCCCTTCAGCATAACAAGGCTCCCTTTTCTCCTCTCCTTGTCCTGCATATCTGGTTTTTACCCTTTGTGAGGATGGTCCTTTTTTCTGACTCGAAGTGATACCTCTTTGTAGTGTTGATTTGCATTGCCCGCTTCTTTGTTTGGCCAAAAAGGGCGTATGCGTTTTTCCTGAATATATTCTGTTAGTTAAATTTGAGAGACAGCTTTTTTTTTAAATTGATTAATTAATTTATTTATTTTTGGCTGCATTGGGTCTTCGTTTCTGTGCGAAGGCTTTCTCTAGTTGTGGCAAGCGGGGGCCACTCTTCATCGCGGTGCGCGGGCCTCTCACTATCGCAGCCTCTCTTGTTGCGGAGCACAGGCTCCAGACGCGCAGGCTCAGTAGTTGTGGCTCACGGGCCTAGTTGCTCCGCGGCATGTGAGATCTTCCCAGACCAGGGCTCGAAGCCGTGTCCCCTGCATTAGCCGGCAGATTCTCAACCACTGCGCCACCAGGGAAGCCCCTTGAATAGTTTTGTATTTAAAGTTTGTCTGTGGGGACTTCCCTGGTGACGCAGTGGTTAAGAGTCCGCCTGCCAATGCCGGGGACACGGGCTCGAGCCCTGGTCCGGGAAGCTCCCACATGCCGCAGAGCAACCAAGCCTGCGCGGCACAACTACTGAAGCCTGCGCGCCTAGAGCCCGTGCTCGCCCACAAGAGAAGCCACCGCAATGAGAAGCCCGTGCACCGCAATGAAGAGTAGCCCTGCTCGACGCAACTAGAGAAAGCCCACATGCAGCAACGAAGACCCAATGCAGCCAAACATAAATTATAAACTAAAATAAAATTTGCCTCTGAATAACTTTGAGTGAATTTGGTATAAGTTGTAAAGTTTGCATCTACATTCACTTCATTCCAAATGGTTTCCAATTAATTGTTCCTTAACTACTTTTAGAAAAGTTTTGGGATAGAGACTCCATTTTAGTTTGAATTTCCAGTTTAATGGATTCAGCAGTCCTGTCAGTAGGGCACGCTGCCTCCAGTGACCTGTGAGGGAGTCGCGGCCTGCACTTCCTGCACTGACCACAGGGTGGCGCCGAGTTCGCCTCTCTGACCCACAGCGCATGCTCGTTCCCTGCGAACTCGATTGTGAGGTCAGCTGAGAGCAGTTGAGCCTCCTCAGGCGCGGGGGCGGGGGCGGGGGCGGGGGCCTTCGGGTAGGACGCCAGGCTCAGCGTCTCTGCTGAGAGGAGCTCGGTCTCCATCTCCTTAGGACTCGCTGGGGTTTCGGCTTCAGGACAAAGTGGGGCTGCGTCCACGCTGACTAGGGAACTAGGTTTCCTGAGGACCCAGGTGATGCCTGAGGAAAAGGTGAAGAGACGGTGAGGAAAAGTGGGGAGAAGCTTCCTGTGGGCGACTGACCGTTGAGGGGGTCCGTCTTCGTGTGAGCAAGGGAGGGCTTGGCGTGGAAAGCTGGGTGTTTGGTCAGGTTTGTGTGCAGGGTAGCCAGCGTGAGTTATGGGGCGTCCAGTTTTCCCAGCACCATTTATCGTGGGGAGTGTCATGCTCCTTGGTGTGTCCTTGGTCCCTGTGTCATAAATTCACCAACCCCGTCCGTGTGGGTTGAATTCTGGTCTCTCTGTCCTGTTCCTCTGGTCCCTGTGCCCGTTTTGAGCCAGTTCCACGCTGTTTTGGTGACTGTAGCTTCTCAGCAGAGTGTGACGTCAGGGAGGGAGATGCCTCCAGCCCGTTCTCTTTTTTCAGGGTTTCTTTGGCTATTTGGGGTCCTTTGTGGTTCCCCACAGATATTAGGAGGATTTGCTCTATTTGGGGGGAAAATACCATGGAAGTTTGGGAGGGATTGCATTCACTGTGTCCACTGCTTTGGGTAGCATGGATGTTTTAACAATATTAATTGTTCCATTCCATGAGAACAGGATATCTTTCCATTTATTGGTGTGTTTTGCAATGTCTTCATCAATGTCTTCAAGTTTTCAGTGTGCAGGTCTTTCACCTCCTTGGTTGACTTTATTCCCAGGTATTTTGTTCTTTTTCATGCAGTTGTAAATAGGCTTGCTTTCTTTCTCTTCCTGATGGTTCATTATTAGTGTTTAGAAATGCAACTGGTTTCTGTGTATTGATTTTGCAACTTTACTGAATTTATTTATTAGTTTTCATCGTTTTTTTGTGGAATGAAGTGGAAAATTGGAATTCAAAAATCCCACTGTTTCTACCATATCCAGGTCGTCCACAACACGGAGGACAGTGGCTCCTAATATAACCTTCCCACAGTGCCTCTAAATGACATGTGGACTTTGGGTGAACTGGATCTGGGTAAGGCTTGGCTTCTATATGGAAGTTTGATGTTTTCTCTGCTTTTCTGGCATGCTGTTGACATACATGATGTTTTGAAAAGTAATTGACTTTCCAGTAATTTCAAACATACAACTTTACATACATAAAAACAAGTCTTGTACCTTGATTAAATATACTCCTAAATATTGATGTTGACATTATTACAAATGGAATTGTTCTCAGAATTTCTTTTTCAGATTATTTTTTGCCAGCGTATGCATATAAGATAGATTTTCATGAATTGATATTTTGTTCTATAACTTTGCTTATTACTTAGTTAATTAGCTCAAATAATTTCTTTGCTGATTATAGGTAGTTTCATATATAAGATGATGTGACCTATGTTCTGTGAAGAGACACGGTTTTAATTTTTCCATTCACCCATGGATGCCTTTTATTTCTTTCCTCAAGATTCTGGGTAGAACTTCCAGTACACTATTGAGTAACAGTTATGAAGGGCAGCTTCCTGGCCCTGTTCCTGATTTCAGGAGTAAATCTTTCAGTCTTTAACGTTGAGCATGATGTTTGCTGTGGCTTTTTGTACTACTCTTTTCCCTATTGAACCAATTTACTTTTATTCCTGCTTTCTTGAGTGTTTTTCATGAAATAACACTGGATTTTCATTGTAGATTTTTTGCATTAATTGATATGGTTATGTGTTTTTGCTTCACACCATTATTGTGGTTGAATACATTGCTTACTTTTAATATGTTGAGCAACCCGAAATTCCTGGTGTAGAGATACTTGCTTATGGCATTATCCATTTAAAGTTCTGTTGGTTTCATGTTGCTATTATTGTGTGATAGATTTTTACATTCATATTTATAAGTTGTACTGGGGTAGTTTTCTTGTTTTTTTCCTGTATTTTTAAAATCGTTTTTAAAATAGTGGTTTTATTTCATTTTAATTATTTATTTATTTTGGCCATGTCCCATGGCTTGTGGGATCTTAGTTCCCCAGTCAGGGATCGAACCCGAGCCCTTGGCAGTGAAAGCACAGAGTCCTAACCACTGGGCCACCAGGGAATTCCCCAGTTTTCTTTGTCAAGATGTATTTGTATAATCTGATTAGACTTGGCTTGGTGTAAGTGGTTTGGAGGGTTAGCATTAGGGCTGGGGCTGGTGTGAGGGTTGGGGCTGTGTATGGTTTATGGTTGCTGTGATGGTTTAAGTTTTATGGTTAATGAGTTATTTATGGGTATGGTTAATGAATATATTTTATGGTTTGCTTATGGTTATGGTTTTGCTTATTGGTTAAGGCTTATGGTTTTGGTCTCAGGGTGTTAGGGTTCTGTGTTAGAGTGGGTGTTAGGGTATGGGTGAGAATTGGGGTACAGGTAGGATGTGGGTAGAGCATGGGTTAGGGTAAGGTACAGGTTTAGGGTACGGGTTAGGCTAAGGTTAGGTCAGGGCTTAGGGTCAGGATCAGAGTTTAGGGTTAGGGTCCATGTCAGGATTAGCATCAAGGTTGAGCGAGGCCGTTGTTTTCTGCTCCTCCAGTGCTGGATTCTCATTGATACATAAATGAAATGTCTGCTCTGGTCACCCACTGTTTCAAATTGAGCTCAGCCTTAGTCAAGGGTTCTTAGGGCCTCAGAGGTCATGCAGGGTTTCCCTCCACCCTCCCTCCTGGGAAGGGTGATGCAGGCCCCACTCTGTCTGGGCAGCCCCAGGTCCAGCATGGCCCTGACATGCAGGATACTAAGTAGACGTGATGTAAGACTTGGTGCATCAGTCTTCCAGCCCCCAGGGGCTGCCTTTTTTTTTCTCTTAATTAATTAATTAATTAACTTTGGGCTGTGTTGGGTCTGCATTGCTGCACGGAGGCTTTCTCTAGTTGCGGCAAGAGGGGGCTTCTCATTGCGGTGGCTTCTCTTGATGCAGAGCACAGGCTCTAAGCACGTGGGCTTCAGCAGTTGGGGCTCGCGGGTTCTAGAGCGCAGGCTCAGTAGTTGTGGTACACCGGCTTAGTTGCTCCACAGCATGTGGGATCTTCCCGGACCAGGGCTCAAACCCGTGTCCCCTGCATTGGCAGGTGGATTCTTAACCACTGCGCCACCAGGGAAGTCTGGTGTTGCGTTCGTGAGGGCTGGTGGGGAGCTCTTGGGACTGGACGGATCCTTTGTTCCATCTGCACGGGTGTCCAAGCAGCTCTCAGAACAGCCCTTGGCCTCTGAGCATCCAGGCAGGCACCCACGTTCCTCCAGCTCAGGTTAGCCTTGGCCCCTCCAGCCCCCGTGGCCAATTACTGAGCTGATTGTGTCTTTACTCTTTAAAATTAAATCACTCTCTCCAGGTGGGCGAGAAGTTTACTTGTGAACTTCGTTAGGGTTAGGGGTTAGGGGTTAAGGGTTAGGGCTAGGGCTAGGGGTTAGGGTTATGCTTATGGTTGGGTTAGGGTTACGGGTTAGGGTTAGGGTTGAGGTTTAGGGTTAGGGTTAGTGTTGGGTTATGGTTAGGGTTAAGGTAGGGTTAGGGTTGGGTTAGGGTTAGGGTTAGGGTTAGGGTTTAGGGTTAGGGTGTCCAGCCTTACGTCCCATTCAGCTGTGGGTGTAGATGTGGTCAGTCCAGTTGCATCACAGCCCCTGATTGAATTTTGTAAGAATTCCTCTCTCTCTCTCACTGTCTTTTTTTTTATAATTAATTTTTATAATGGGGTGTAGCTGATTTGCAATGTTGTGTTTCTTGGTGCTGTACATCCACCTGAGTCACTTACAGAGAGACATCAATAAATTCTTTTCTAGTTTCTAGTAGTCAGATGTATGTTTTTTCTGTGAATAGAGTGTGCTGAGTCCAGTTCCTTGAACAATGAGTATGTCTTGGCGATTACATTATTGGCGTATGGAACGGTATCTGTGCCAATTTCAACCTCCTGGTTTATGCATCACCGCACCACACTTTTCTCCTTAAGCAGCCATAAGTGTGTTTTGTAAATGTGTGATGGTGTTCTGTTTGTAATTCAGTTCATGGTTGGCGATTTTTAGATTCCCTTTATAAGTGATATCTTATGATAAGTTTCTCTTGCTGTCTAACTTCTTTCACTCTCAATGACCATACATAAGTCCCCCTGAGTTTCTGCAACTGGCCTCATTTCATTGATTTCAGGGCTGAGGAATATTCCGTTGTGCTTAAGTGCCAAATTTTCTTTCACCGTTTTTTCCTTCCAAGGACTCTTAAGTTGTACCCAAGTCGAGGCTGTTGTAAACATAGCAGCAGTAAATAGGGTGCCTGCGTCCTGTGGATTTTTGGTTTTTCCAAAATATAGGCCCATGAGTGGAAGCGCCCTATGCTTCGTAGCTCTGTTTTTTAGATGTTTCAGGAAACACAGCACACTTCTCCAGAGTGGCCGTTGGCAATTTACATTCCCCCTTCAGCATAACAAGGCTCCCTTTTCTCCTCTCCTTGTCCTGCATATCTGGTTTTTACCCTTTGTGAGGATGCTCCTTTTTTCTGACTTGAAGTGATACCTCTTTGTAGTGTTGATTTGCATTGCCCGCTTCTTTGTTTGGCCAAAAAGGGCGTATGCGTTTTTCCTGAATATATTCTGTTAGTTAAATTTGAGAGACAGCTTTTTTTTTAAATTGATTAATTAATTAATTTATTTTTGGCTGCGTTGGGTCTTCGTTTCTGTGCGAAGGCTTTCTCTAGTTGTGGCAAGCGGGGGCCACTCTTCATCGCGGTGCGCGGGCCTCTCACTATCGCGGCCTCTCTTGTTGCGGAGCACAGGCTCCAGACGCGCAGGCTCAGTAGTTGTGGCTCACGGGCCTAGTTGCTCCGCGGCAAGTGGGATCTTCCCAGACCAGGGCTCGAAGCCGTGTCCCCTGCATTAGCCGGCAGATTCTCAACCACTGCGCCACCAGGGAAGCCCCTTGAATAGTTTTGTATTTAAAGTTTGTCTGTGGGGACTTCCCTGGTGACGCAGTGGTTAAGAGTCCGCCTGCCAATGCAGGGGACACGGGCTCGAGCCCTGGTCCGGGAAGCTCCCACATGCCGCAGAGCAACCAAGCCTGCGCGGCACAACTACTGAAGCCTGCGCGCCTAGAGCCCGTGCTCGCCCACAAGAGAAGCCACCGCAATGAGAAGCCCGTGCACCGCAATGAAGAGTAGCCCTGCTCGACGCAACTAGAGAAAGCCCACATGCAGCAACGAAGACCCAATGCAGCCAAACATAAATTATAAACTAAAATAAAATTTGCCTCTGAATAACTTTGAGTGAATTTGGTATAAGTTGTAAAGTTTGCATCTACATTCACTTCATTCCAAATGGTTTCCAATTAATTGTTCCTTAACTACTTTTAGAAAAGTTTTGGGATAGAGACTCCATTTTAGTTTGAATTTCCAGTTTAATGGATTCAGCAGTCCTGTCAGTAGGGCACGCTGCCTCCAGTGACCTGTGAGGGAGTCGCGGCCTGCACTTCCTGCACTGACCACAGGGTGGCGCCGAGTTCGCCTCTCTGACCCACAGCGCATGCTCGTTCCCTGCGAACTCGATTGTGAGGTCAGCTGAGAGCAGTTGAGCCTCCTCAGGCGCGGGGGCGGGGGCGGGGGCGGGGGCCTTCGGGTAGGACGCCAGGCTCAGCGTCTCTGCTGAGAGGAGCTCGGTCTCCATCTCCTTAGGACTCGCTGGGGTTTCGGCTTCAGGACAAAGTGGGGCTGCGTCCACGCTGACTAGGGAACTAGGTTTCCTGAGGACCCAGGTGATGCCTGAGGAAAAGGTGAAGAGACGGTGAGGAAAAGTGGGGAGAAGCTTCCTGTGGGCGACTGACCGTTGAGGGGGTCCGTCTTCGTGTGAGCAAGGGAGGGCTTGGCGTGGAAAGCTGGGTGTTTGGTCAGGTTTGTGTGCAGGGTAGCCAGCGTGAGTTATGGGGCGTCCAGTTTTCCCAGCACCATTTATCGTGGGGAGTGTCATGCTCCTTGGTGTGTCCTTGGTCCCTGTGTCATAAATTCACCAACCCCGTCCGTGTGGGTTGAATTCTGGTCTCTCTGTCCTGTTCCTCTGGTCCCTGTGCCCGTTTTGAGCCAGTTCCACGCTGTTTTGGTGACTGTAGCTTCTCAGCAGAGTGTGACGTCAGGGAGGGAGATGCCTCCAGCCCGTTCTCTTTTTTCAGGGTTTCTTTGGCTATTTGGGGTCCTTTGTGGTTCCCCACAGATATTAGGAGGATTTGCTCTATTTGGGGGGAAAATACCATGGAAGTTTGGGAGGGATTGCATTCACTGTGTCCACTGCTTTGGGTAGCATGGATGTTTTAACAATATTAATTGTTCCATTCCATGAGAACAGGATATCTTTCCATTTATTGGTGTGTTTTGCAATGTCTTCATCAATGTCTTCAAGTTTTCAGTGTGCAGGTCTTTCACCTCCTTGGTTGACTTTATTCCCAGGTATTTTGTTCTTTTTCATGCAGTTGTAAATAGGCTTGCTTTCTTTCTCTTCCTGATGGTTCATTATTAGTGTTTAGAAATGCAACTGGTTTCTGTGTATTGATTTTGCAACTTTACTGAATTTATTTATTAGTTTTCATCGTTTTTTTGTGGAATGAAGTGGAAAATTGGAATTCAAAAATCCCACTGTTTCTACCATATCCAGGTCGTCCACAACACGGAGGACAGTGGCTCCTAATATAACCTTCCCACAGTGCCTCTAAATGACATGTGGACTTTGGGTGAACTGGATCTGGGTAAGGCTTGGCTTCTATATGGAAGTTTGATGTTTTCTCTGCTTTTCTGGCATGCTGTTGACATACATGATGTTTTGAAAAGTAATTGACTTTCCAGTAATTTCAAACATACAACTTTACATACATAAAAACAAGTCTTGTACCTTGATTAAATATACTCCTAAATATTGATGTTGACATTATTACAAATGGAATTGTTCTCAGAAATTCTTTTTCAGATTATTTTTTGCCAGCGTATGCATATAAGATAGATTTTCATGAATTGATATTTTGTTCTATAACTTTGCTTATTACTTAGTTAATTAGCTCAAATAATTTCTTTGCTGATTATAGGTAGTTTCATATATAAGATGATGTGACCTATGTTCTGTGAAGAGACACGGTTTTAATTTTTCCATTCACCCATGGATGCCTTTTATTTCTTTCCTCAAGATTCTGGGTAGAACTTCCAGTACACTATTGAGTAACAGTTATGAAGGGCAGCTTCCTGGCCCTGTTCCTGATTTCAGGAGTAAATCTTTCAGTCTTTAACGTTGAGCATGATGTTTGCTGTGGCTTTTTGTACTACTCTTTTCCCTATTGAACCAATTTACTTTTATTCCTGCTTTCTTGAGTGTTTTTCATGAAATAACCCTGGATTTTCATTGTAGATTTTTTGCATTAATTGATATGGTTATGTGTTTTTGCTTCACACCATTATTGTGGTTGAATACATTGCTTACTTTTAATATGTTGAGCAACCCGAAATTCCTGGTGTAGAGATACTTGCTTATGGCATTATCCATTTAAAGTTCTGTTGGTTTCATGTTGCTATTATTGTGTGATAGATTTTTACATTCATATTTATAAGTTGTACTGGGGTAGTTTTCTTGTTTTTTTCCTGTATTTTTAAAATCGTTTTTAAAATAGTGGTTTTATTTCATTTTAATTATTTATTTATTTTGGCCATGTCCCATGGCTTGTGGGATCTTAGTTCCCCAGTCAGGGATCGAACCCGAGCCCTTGGCAGTGAAAGCACAGAGTCCTAACCACTGGGCCACCAGGGAATTCCCCAGTTTTCTTTGTCAAGATGTATTTGTATAATCTGATTAGACTTGGCTTGGTGTAAGTGGTTTGGAGGGTTAGCATTAGGGCTGGGGCTGGTGTGAGGGTTGGGGCTGTGTATGGTTTATGGTTGCTGTGATGGTTTAAGTTTTATGGTTAATGAGTTATTTATGGGTATGGTTAATGAATATATTTTATGGTTTGCTTATGGTTATGGTTTTGCTTATTGGTTAAGGCTTATGGTTTTGGTCTCAGGGTGTTAGGGTTCTGTGTTAGAGTGGGTGTTAGGGTATGGGTGAGAATTGGGGTACAGGTAGGATGTGGGTAGAGCATGGGTTAGGGTAAGGTACAGGTTTAGGGTACGGGTTAGGCTAAGGTTAGGTCAGGGCTTAGGGTCAGGATCAGAGTTTAGGGTTAGGGTCCATGTCAGGATTAGCATCAAGGTTGAGCGAGGCCGTTGTTTTCTGCTCCTCCAGTGCTGGATTCTCATTGATACATAAATGAAATGTCTGCTCTGGTCACCCACTGTTTCAAATTGAGCTCAGCCTTAGTCAAGGGTTCTTAGGGCCTCAGAGGTCATGCAGGGTTTCCCTCCACCCTCCCTCCTGGGAAGGGTGATGCAGGCCCCACTCTGTCTGGGCAGCCCCAGGTCCAGCATGGCCCTGACATGCAGGATACTAAGTAGACGTGATGTAAGACTTGGTGCATCAGTCTGCCAGCCCCCAGGGGCTGCCTTTTTTTTTCTCTTAATTAATTAATTAATTAACTCTGGGCTGTGTTGGGTCTGCATTGCTGCACGGAGGCTTTCTCTAGTTGCGGCAAGAGGGGGCTTCTCATTGCGGTGGCTTCTCTTGATGCAGAGCACAGGCTCTAAGCACGTGGGCTTCAGCAGTTGGGGCTCACGGGTTCTAGAGCGCAGGCTCAGTAGTTGTGGTACACCAGCTTAGTTGCTCCACAGCATGTGGGATCGTCCCGGACCAGGGCTCAAACCCGTGTCCCCTGCATTGGCAGGTGGATTCTTAACCACTGCGCCACCAGGGAAGTCTGGTGTTGCGTTCGTGAGGGCTGGTGGGGAGCTCTTGGGACTGGACGGATCCTTTGTTCCATCTGCACGGGTGTCCAAGCAGCTCTCAGAACAGCCCTTGGCCTCTGAGCATCCAGGCAGGCACCCACGTTCCTCCAGCTCAGGTTAGCCTTGGCCCCTCCAGCCCCCGTGGCCAATTACTGAGCTGATTGTGTCTTTACTCTTTAAAATTAAATCACTCTCTCCAGGTGGGCGAGAAGTTTACTTGTGAACTTCGTTAGGGTTAGGGGTTAGGGGTTAAGGGTTAGGGCTAGGGCTAGGGGTTAGGGTTATGCTTATGGTTGGGTTAGGGTTACGGGTTAGGGTTAGGGTTGAGGTTTAGGGTTAGGGTTAGTGTTGGGTTATGGTTAGGGTTAAGGTAGGGTTAGGGTTGGGTTAGGGTTAGGGTTAGGGTGTCCAGCCTTACGTCCCATTCAGCTGTGGGTGTAGATGTGGTCAGTCCAGTTGCATCACAGCCCCTGATTGAATTTTGTAAGAATTCCTCTCTCTCTCTCACTGTCTTTTTTTTTATAATTAATTTTTATAATGGGGTGTAGCTGATTTGCAATGTTGTGTTTCTTGGTGCTGTACATCCACCTGAGTCACTTACAGAGAGACATCAATAAATTC
The DNA here is from genome assembly GCF_965194825.1 of Balaenoptera physalus. Classification (NCBI taxonomy): domain Eukaryota; kingdom Metazoa; phylum Chordata; class Mammalia; order Artiodactyla; family Balaenopteridae; genus Balaenoptera; species Balaenoptera physalus. The sequence goes on from NW_028126306.1 coordinate 742,079, forward strand.
TTTTCTAGTTTCTAGTAGTCAGATGTATGTTTTTTCTGTGAATAGAGTGTGCTGAGTCCAGTTCCTTGAACAATGAGTATGTCTTGGCGATTACATTATTGGCGTATGGAACGGTATCTGTGCCAATTTCAACCTCCTGGTTTATGCATCACCGCACCACACTTTTCTCCTTAAGCAGCCATAAGTGTGTTTTGTAAATGTGTGATGGTGTTCTGTTTGTAATTCAGTTCATGGTTGGCGATTTTTAGATTCCCTTTATAAGTGATATCTTATGATATGTTTCTCTTGCTGTCTAACTTCTTTCACTCTCAATGACCATACATAAGTCCCCCTGAGTTTCTGCAACTGGCCTCATTTCATTGATTTCAGGGCTGAGGAATATTCCGTTGTGCTTAAGTGCCAAATTTTCTTTCACCGTTTTTTCCTTCCAAGGACTCTTAAGTTGTACCCAAGTCGAGGCTGTTGTAAACATAGCAGCAGTAAATAGGGTGCCTGCGTCCTGTGGATTTTTGGTTTTTCCAAAATATAGGCCCATGAGTGGAAGCGCCCTATGCTTCGTAGCTCTGTTTTTTAGATGTTTCAGGAAACACAGCACACTTCTCCAGAGTGGCCGTTGGCAATTTACATTCCCCCTTCAGCATAACAAGGCTCCCTTTTCTCCTCTCCTTGTCCTGCATATCTGGTTTTTACCCTTTGTGAGGATGGTCCTTTTTTCTGACTCGAAGTGATACCTCTTTGTAGTGTTGATTTGCATTGCCCGCTTCTTTGTTTGGCCAAAAAGGGCGTATGCGTTTTTCCTGAATATATTCTGTTAGTTAAATTTGAGAGACAGCTTTTTTTTTAAATTGATTAATTAATTTATTTATTTTTGGCTGCGTTGGGTCTTCGTTTCTGTGCGAAGGCTTTCTCTAGTTGTGGCAAGCGGGGGCCACTCTTCATCGCGGTGCGCGGGCCTCTCACTATCGCAGCCTCTCTTGTTGCGGAGCACAGGCTCCAGACGCGCAGGCTCAGTAGTTGTGGCTCACGGGCCTAGTTGCTCCGCGGCATGTGAGATCTTCCCAGACCAGGGCTCGAAGCCGTGTCCCCTGCATTAGCCGGCAGATTCTCAACCACTGCGCCACCAGGGAAGCCCCTTGAATAGTTTTGTATTTAAAGTTTGTCTGTGGGGACTTCCCTGGTGACGCAGTGGTTAAGAGTCCGCCTGCCAATGCCGGGGACACGGGCTCGAGCCCTGGTCCGGGAAGCTCCCACATGCCGCAGAGCAACCAAGCCTGCGCGGCACAACTACTGAAGCCTGCGCGCCTAGAGCCCGTGCTCGCCCACAAGAGAAGCCACCGCAATGAGAAGCCCGTGCACCGCAATGAAGAGTAGCCCTGCTCGACGCAACTAGAGAAAGCCCACATGCAGCAACGAAGACCCAATGCAGTCAAACATAAATTATAAACTAAAATAAAATTTGCCTCTGAATAACTTTGAGTGAATTTGGTATAAGTTGTAAAGTTTGCATCTACATTCACTTCATTCCAAATGGTTTCCAATTAATTGTTCCTTAACTACTTTTAGAAAAGTTTTGGGATAGAGACTCCATTTTAGTTTGAATGTCCAGTTTAATGGATTCAGCAGTCCTGTCAGTAGGGCACGCTGCCTCCAGTGACCTGTGAGGGAGGCGCGGCCTGCACTTCCTGCACTGACCACAGGGTGGCGCCGAGTTCGCCTCTCTGACCCACAGCGCATGCTCGTTCCCTGCGAACTCGATTGTGAGGTCAGCTGAGAGCAGTTGAGCCTCCTCAGGCGCTGGGGCGGGGGCGGGGGCCTTCGGGTAGGACGCCAGGCTCAGCGTCTCTGCTGAGAGGAGCTCGGTCTCCATCTCCTTAGGACTCGCTGGGGTTTCGGCTTCAGGACAAAGTGGGGCTGCGTCCACGCTGACTAGGGAACTAGGTTTCCTGAGGACCCAGGTGATGCCTGAGGAAAAGGTGAAGAGACGGTGAGGAAAAGTGGGGAGAAGCTTCCTGTGGGCGACTGACCGTTGAGGGGGTCCGTCTTCGTGTGAGCAAGGGAGGGCTTGGCGTGGAAAGCTGGGTGTTTGGTCAGGTTTGTGTGCAGGGTAGCCAGCGTGAGTTATGGGGCGTCCAGTTTTCCCAGCACCATTTATCGTGGGGAGTGTCATGCTCCTTGGTGTGTCCTTGGTCCCTGTGTCATAAATTCACCAACCCCGTCCGTGTGGGTTGAATTCTGGTCTCTCTGTCCTGTTCCTCTGGTCCCTGTGCCCGTTTTGAGCCAGTTCCACGCTGTTTTGGTGACTGTAGCTTCTCAGCAGAGTGTGACGTCAGGGAGGGAGATGCCTCCAGCCCGTTCTCTTTTTTCAGGGTTTCTTTGGCTATTTGGGGTCCTTTGTGGTTCCCCACAGATATTAGGAGGATTTGCTCTATTTGGGGGGAAAATACCATGGAAGTTTGGGAGGGATTGCATTCACTGTGTCCACTGCTTTGGGTAGCATGGATGTTTTAACAATATTAATTGTTCCATTCCATGAGAACAGGATATCTTTCCATTTATTGGTGTGTTTTGCAATGTCTTCATCAATGTCTTCAAGTTTTCAGTGTGCAGGTCTTTCACCTCCTTGGTTGACTTTATTCCCAGGTATTTTGTTCTTTTTGATGCAGTTGTAAATAGGCTTGCTTTCTTTCTCTTCCTGATGGTTCATTATTAGTGTTTAGAAATGCAACTGGTTTCTGTGTATTGATTTTGCAACTTTACTGAATTTATTTATTAGTTTTCATCGTTTTTTTGTGGAATGAAGTGGAAAATTGGAATTCAAAAATCCCACTGTTTCTACCATATCCAGGTCGTCCACAACACGGAGGACAGTGGCTCCTAATATAACCTTCCCACAGTGCCTCTAAATGACATGTGGACTTTGGGTGAACTGGATCTGGGTAAGGCTTGGCTTCTATATGGAAGTTTGATGTTTTCTCTGCTTTTCTGGCATGCTGTTGACATACATGATGTTTTGAAAAGTAATTGACTTTCCAGTAATTTCAAACATACAACTTTACATACATAAAAACAAGTCTTGTACCTTGATTAAATATACTCCTAAATATTGATGTTGACATTATTACAAATGGAATTGTTCTCAGAAATTCTTTTTCAGATTATTTTTTGCCAGCGTATGCATATAAGATAGATTTTCATGAATTGATATTTTGTTCTATAACTTTGCTTATTACTTAGTTAATTAGCTCAAATAATTTCTTTGCTGATTATAGGTAGTTTCATATATAAGATGATGTGACCTATGTTCTGTGAAGAGACACGGTTTTAATTTTTCCATTCACCCATGGATGCCTTTTATTTCTTTCCTCAAGATTCTGGGTAGAACTTCCAGTACACTATTGAGTAACAGTTATGAAGGGCAGCTTCCTGGCCCTGTTCCTGATTTCAGGAGTAAATCTTTCAGTCTTTAACGTTGAGCATGATGTTTGCTGTGGCTTTTTGTACTACTCTTTTCCCTATTGAACCAATTTACTTTTATTCCTGCTTTCTTGAGTGTTTTTCATGAAATAACCCTGGATTTTCATTGTAGATTTTTTGCATTAATTGATATGGTTATGTGTTTTTGCTTCACACCATTATTGTGGTTGAATACATTGCTTACTTTTAATATGTTGAGCAACCCGAAATTCCTGGTGTAGAGATACTTGCTTATGGCATTATCCATTTAAAGTTCTGTTGGTTTTATGTTGCTATTATTGTGTGATAGATTTTTACATTCATATTTATAAGTTGTACTGGGGTAGTTTTCTTGTTTTTTTCCTGTATTTTTAAAATCGTTTTTAAAATAGTGGTTTTATTTCATTTTAATTATTTATTTATTTTGGCCATGTCCCATGGCTTGTGGGATCTTAGTTCCCCAGTCAGGGATCGAACCCGAGCCCTTGGCAGTGAAAGCACAGAGTCCTAACCACTGGGCCACCAGGGAATTCCCCAGTTTTCTTTGTCAAGATGTATTTGTATAATCTGATTAGACTTGGCTTGGTGTAAGTGGTTTGGAGGGTTAGCATTAGGGCTGGGGCTGGTGTGAGGGTTGGGGCTGTGTATGGTTTATGGTTGCTGTGATGGTTTAAGTTTTATGGTTAATGAGTTATTTATGGGTATGGTTAATGAATATATTTTATGGTTTGCTTATGGTTATGGTTTTGCTTATTGGTTAAGGCTTATGGTTTTGGTCTCAGGGTGTTAGGGTTCTGTGTTAGAGTGGGTGTTAGGGTATGGGTGAGAATTGGGGTACAGGTAGGATGTGGGTAGAGCATGGGTTAGGGTAAGGTACAGGTTTAGGGTACGGGTTAGGCTAAGGTTAGGTCAGGGCTTAGGGTCAGGATCAGAGTTTAGGGTTAGGGTCCATGTCAGGATTAGCATCAAGGTTGAGCGAGGCCGTTGTTTTCTGCTCCTCCAGTGCTGGATTCTCATTGATACATAAATGAAATGTCTGCTCTGGTCACCCACTGTTTCAAATTGAGCTCAGCCTTAGTCAAGGGTTCTTAGGGCCTCAGAGGTCATGCAGGGTTTCCCTCCACCCTCCCTCCTGGGAAGGGTGATGCAGGCCCCACTCTGTCTGGGCAGCCCCAGGTCCAGCATGGCCCTGACATGCAGGATACTAAGTAGACGTGATGTAAGACTTGGTGCATCAGTCTGCCAGCCCCCAGGGGCTGCCTTTTTTTTTCTCTTAATTAATTAATTAATTAACTCTGGGCTGTGTTGGGTCTGCATTGCTGCACGGAGGCTTTCTCTAGTTGCGGCAAGAGGGGGCTTCTCATTGCGGTGGCTTCTCTTGATGCAGAGCACAGGCTCTAAGCACGTGGGCTTCAGCAGTTGGGGCTCGCGGGTTCTAGAGCGCAGGCTCAGTAGTTGTGGTACACCGGCTTAGTTGCTCCACAGCATGTGGGATCGTCCCGGACCAGGGCTCAAACCCGTGTCCCCTGCATTGGCAGGTGGATTCTTAACCACTGCGCCACCAGGGAAGTCTGGTGTTGCGTTCGTGAGGGCTGGTGGGGAGCTCTTGGGACTGGACGGATCCTTTGTTCCATCTGCACGGGTGTCCAAGCAGCTCTCAGAACAGCCCTTGGCCTCTGAGCATCCAGGCAGGCACCCACGTTCCTCCAGCTCAGGTTAGCCTTGGCCCCTCCAGCCCCCGTGGCCAATTACTGAGCTGATTGTGTCTTTACTCTTTAAAATTAAATCACTCTCTCCAGGTGGGCGAGAAGTTTACTTGTGAACTTCGTTAGGGTTAGGGGTTAGGGGTTAAGGGTTAGGGCTAGGGCTAGGGGTTAGGGTTATGCTTATGGTTGGGTTAGGGTTACGGGTTAGGGTTAGGGTTGAGGTTTAGGGTTAGGGTTAGTGTTGGGTTATGGTTAGGGTTAAGGTAGGGTTAGGGTTGGGTTAGGGTTAGGGTTAGGGTGTCCAGCCTTACGTCCCATTCAGCTGTGGGTGTAGATGTGGTCAGTCCAGTTGCATCACAGCCCCTGATTGAATTTTGTAAGAATTCCTCTCTCTCTCTCACTGTCTTTTTTTTTATAATTAATTTTTATAATGGGGTGTAGCTGATTTGCAATGTTGTGTTTCTTGGTGCTGTACATCCACCTGAGTCACTTACAGAGAGACATCAATAAATTCTTTTCTAGTTTCTAGTAGTCAGATGTATGTTTTTTCTGTGAATAGAGTGTGCTGAGTCCAGTTCCTTGAACAATGAGTATGTCTTGGCGATTACATTATTGGCGTATGGAACGGTATCTGTGCCAATTTCAACCTCCTGGTTTATGCATCACCGCACCACACTTTTCTCCTTAAGCAGCCATAAGTGTGTTTTGTAAATGTGTGATGGTGTTCTGTTTGTAATTCAGTTCATGGTTGGCGATTTTTAGATTCCCTTTATAAGTGATATCTTATGATATGTTTCTCTTGCTGTCTAACTTCTTTCACTCTCAATGACCATACATAAGTCCCCCTGAGTTTCTGCAACTGGCCTCATTTCATTGATTTCAGGGCTGAGGAATATTCCGTTGTGCTTAAGTGCCAAATTTTCTTTCACCGTTTTTTCCTTCCAAGGACTCTTAAGTTGTACCCAAGTCGAGGCTGTTGTAAACATAGCAGCAGTAAATAGGGTGCCTGCGTCCTGTGGATTTTTGGTTTTTCCAAAATATAGGCCCATGAGTGGAAGCGCCCTATGCTTCGTAGCTCTGTTTTTTAGATGTTTCAGGAAACACAGCACACTTCTCCAGAGTGGCCGTTGGCAATTTACATTCCCCCTTCAGCATAACAAGGCTCCCTTTTCTCCTCTCCTTGTCCTGCATATCTGGTTTTTACCCTTTGTGAGGATGGTCCTTTTTTCTGACTCGAAGTGATACCTCTTTGTAGTGTTGATTTGCATTGCCCGCTTCTTTGTTTGGCCAAAAAGGGCGTATGCGTTTTTCCTGAATATATTCTGTTAGTTAAATTTGAGAGACAGCTTTTTTTTTAAATTGATTAATTAATTTATTTATTTTTGGCTGCGTTGGGTCTTCGTTTCTGTGCGAAGGCTTTCTCTAGTTGTGGCAAGCGGGGGCCACTCTTCATCGCGGTGCGCGGGCCTCTCACTATCGCGGCCTCTCTTGTTGCGGAGCACAGGCTCCAGACGCGCAGGCTCAGTAGTTGTGGCTCACGGGCCTAGTTGCTCCGCGGCATGTGAGATCTTCCCAGACCAGGGCTCGAAGCCGTGTCCCCTGCATTAGCCGGCAGATTCTCAACCACTGCGCCACCAGGGAAGCCCCTTGAATAGTTTTGTATTTAAAGTTTGTCTGTGGGGACTTCCCTGGTGACGCAGTGGTTAAGAGTCCGCCTGCCAATGCAGGGGACACGGGCTCGAGCCCTGGTCCGGGAAGCTCCCACATGCCGCAGAGCAACCAAGCCTGCGCGGCACAACTACTGAAGCCTGCGCGCCTAGAGCCCGTGCTCGCCCACAAGAGAAGCCACCGCAATGAGAAGCCCGTGCACCGCAATGAAGAGTAGCCCTGCTCGACGCAACTAGAGAAAGCCCACATGCAGCAACGAAGACCCAATGCAGTCAAACATAAATTATAAACTAAAATAAAATTTGCCTCTGAATAACTTTGAGTGAATTTGGTATAAGTTGTAAAGTTTGCATCTACATTCACTTCATTCCAAATGGTTTCCAATTAATTGTTCCTTAACTACTTTTAGAAAAGTTTTGGGATAGAGACTCCATTTTAGTTTGAATTTCCAGTTTAATGGATTCAGCAGTCCTGTCAGTAGGGCACGCTGCCTCCAGTGACCTGTGAGGGAGTCGCGGCCTGCACTTCCTGCACTGACCACAGGGTGGCGCCGAGTTCGCCTCTCTGACCCACAGCGCATGCTCGTTCCCTGCGAACTCGATTGTGAGGTCAGCTGAGAGCAGTTGAGCCTCCTCAGGCGCGGGGGCGGGGGCGGGGGCGGGGGCCTTCGGGTAGGACGCCAGGCTCAGCGTCTCTGCTGAGAGGAGCTCGGTCTCCATCTCCTTAGAACTCGCTGGGGTTTCGGCTTCAGGACAAAGTGGGGCTGCGTCCACGCTGACTAGGGAACTAGGTTTCCTGAGGACCCAGGTGATGCCTGAGGAAAAGGTGAAGAGACGGTGAGGAAAAGTGGGGAGAAGCTTCCTGTGGGCGACTGACCGTTGAGGGGGTCCGTCTTCGTGTGAGCAAGGGAGGGCTTGGCGTGGAAAGCTGGGTGTTTGGTCAGGTTTGTGTGCAGGGTAGCCAGCGTGAGTTATGGGGCGTCCAGTTTTCCCAGCACCATTTATCGTGGGGAGTGTCATGCTCCTTGGTGTGTCCTTGGTCCCTGTGTCATAAATTCACCAACCCCGTCCGTGTGGGTTGAATTCTGGTCTCTCTGTCCTGTTCCTCTGGTCCCTGTGCCCGTTTTGAGCCAGTTCCACGCTGTTTTGGTGACTGTAGCTTCTCAGCAGAGTGTGACGTCAGGGAGGGAGATGCCTCCAGCCCGTTCTCTTTTTTCAGGATTTCTTTGGCTATTTGGGGTCCTTTGTGGTTCCCCACAGATATTAGGAGGATTTGCTCTATTTGGGGGGAAAATACCATGGAAGTTTGGGAGGGATTGCATTCACTGTGTCCACTGCTTTGGGTAGCATGGATGTTTTAACAATATTAATTGTTCCATTCCATGAGAACAGGATATCTTTCCATTTATTGGTGTGTTTTGCAATGTCTTCATCAATGTCTTCAAGTTTTCAGTGTGCAGGTCTTTCACCTCCTTGGTTGACTTTATTCCCAGGTATTTTGTTCTTTTTCATGCAGTTGTAAATAGGCTTGCTTTCTTTCTCTTCCTGATGGTTCATTATTAGTGTTTAGAAATGCAACTGGTTTCTGTGTATTGATTTTGCAACTTTACTGAATTTATTTATTAGTTTTAATCGTTTTTTTGTGGAATGAAGTGGAAAATTGGAATTCAAAAATCCCACTGTTTCTACCATATCCAGGTCGTCCACAACACGGAGGACAGTGGCTCCTAATATAACCTTCCCACAGTGCCTCTAAATGACATGTGGACTTTGGGTGAACTGGATCTGGGTAAGGCTTGGCTTCTATATGGAAGTTTGATGTTTTCTCTGCTTTTCTGGCATGCTGTTGACATACATGATGTTTTGAAAAGTAATTGACTTTCCAGTAATTTCAAACATACAACTTTACATACATAAAAACAAGTCTTGTACCTTGATTAAATATACTCCTAAATATTGATGTTGACATTATTACAAATGGAATTGTTCTCAGAATTTCTTTTTCAGATTATTTTTTGCCAGCGTATGCATATAAGATAGATTTTCATGAATTGATATTTTGTTCTATAACTTTGCTTATTACTTAGTTAATTAGCTCAAATAATTTCTTTGCTGATTATAGGTAGTTTCATATATAAGATGATGTGACCTATGTTCTGTGAAGAGACACGGTTTTAATTTTTCCATTCACCCATGGATGCCTTTTATTTCTTTCCTCAAGATTCTGGGTAGAACTTCCAGTACACTATTGAGTAACAGTTATGAAGGGCAGCTTCCTGGCCCTGTTCCTGATTTCAGGAGTAAATCTTTCAGTCTTTAACGTTGAGCATGATGTTTGCTGTGGCTTTTTGTACTACTCTTTTCCCTATTGAACCAATTTACTTTTATTCCTGCTTTCTTGAGTGTTTTTCATGAAATAACACTGGATTTTCATTGTAGATTTTTTGCATTAATTGATATGGTTATGTGTTTTTGCTTCACACCATTATTGTGGTTGAATACATTGCTTACTTTTAATATGTTGAGCAACCCGAAATTCCTGGTGTAGAGATACTTGCTTATGGCATTATCCATTTAAAGTTCTGTTGGTTTCATGTTGCTATTATTGTGTGATAGATTTTTACATTCATATTTATAAGTTGTACTGGGGTAGTTTTCTTGTTTTTTTCCTGTATTTTTAAAATCGTTTTTAAAATAGTGGTTTTATTTCATTTTAATTATTTATTTATTTTGGCCATGTCCCATGGCTTGTGGGATCTTAGTTCCCCAGTCAGGGATCGAACCCGAGCCCTTGGCAGTGAAAGCACAGAGTCCTAACCACTGGGCCACCAGGGAATTCCCCAGTTTTCTTTGTCAAGATGTATTTGTATAATCTGATTAGACTTGGCTTGGTGTAAGTGGTTTGGAGGGTTAGCATTAGGGCTGGGGCTGGTGTGAGGGTTGGGGCTGTGTATGGTTTATGGTTGCTGTGATGGTTTAAGTTTTATGGTTAATGAGTTATTTATGGGTATGGTTAATGAATATATTTTATGGTTTGCTTATGGTTATGGTTTTGCTTATTGGTTAAGGCTTATGGTTTTGGTCTCAGGGTGTTAGGGTTCTGTGTTAGAGTGGGTGTTAGGGTATGGGTGAGAATTGGGGTACAGGTAGGATGTGGGTAGAGCATGGGTTAGGGTAAGGTACAGGTTTAGGGTACGGGTTAGGCTAAGGTTAGGTCAGGGCTTAGGGTCAGGATCAGAGTTTAGGGTTAGGGTCCATGTCAGGATTAGCATCAAGGTTGAGCGAGGCCGTTGTTTTCTGCTCCTCCAGTGCTGGATTCTCATTGATACATAAATGAAATGTCTGCTCTGGTCACCCACTGTTTCAAATTGAGCTCAGCCTTAGTCAAGGGTTCTTAGGGCCTCAGAGGTCATGCAGGGTTTCCCTCCACCCTCCCTCCTGGGAAGGGTGATGCAGGCCCCACTCTGTCTGGGCAGCCCCAGGTCCAGCATGGCCCTGACATGCAGGATACTAAGTAGACGTGATGTAAGACTTGGTGCATCAGTCTTCCAGCCCCCAGGGGCTGCCTGTTTTTTTCTCTTAATTAATTAATTAATTAACTTTGGGCTGTGTTGGGTCTGCATTGCTGCACGGAGGCTTTCTCTAGTTGCGGCAAGAGGGGTCTTCTCATTGCGGTGGCTTCTCTTGATGCAGAGCACAGGCTCTAAGCACGTGGGCTTCAGCAGTTGGGGCTCGCGGGTTCTAGAGCGCAGGCTCAGTAGTTGTGGTACACCGGCTTAGTTGCTCCACAGCATGTGGGATCTTCCCGGACCAGGGCTCAAACCCGTGTCCCCTGCATTGGCAGGTGGATTCTTAACCACTGCGCCACCAGGGAAGTCTGGTGTTGCGTTCGTGAGGGCTGGTGGGGAGCTCTTGGGACTGGACGGATCCTTTGTTCCATCTGCACGGGTGTCCAAGCAGCTCTCAGAACAGCCCTTGGCCTCTGAGCATCCAGGCAGGCACCCACGTTCCTCCAGCTCAGGTTAGCCTTGGCCCCTCCAGCCCCCGTGGCCAATTACTGAGCTGATTGTGTCTTTACTCTTTAAAATTAAATCACTCTCTCCAGGTGGGCGAGAAGTTTACTTGTGAACTTCGTTAGGGTTAGGGGTTAGGGGTTAAGGGTTAGGGCTAGGGCTAGGGGTTAGGGTTATGCTTATGGTTGGGTTAGGGTTACGGGTTAGGGTTAGGGTTGAGGTTTAGGGTTAGGGTTAGTGTTGGGTTATGGTTAGGGTTAAGGTAGGGTTAGGGTTGGGTTAGGGTTAGGGTTAGGGTGTCCAGCCTTACGTCCCATTCAGCTGTGGGTGTAGATGTGGTCAGTCCAGTTGCATCACAGCCCCTGATTGAATTTTGTAAGAATTCCTCTCTCTCTCTCACTGTCTTTTTTTTTATAATTAATTTTTATAATGGGGTGTAGCTGATTTGCAATGTTGTGTTTCTTGGTGCTGTACATCCACCTGAGTCACTTACAGAGAGACATCAATAAATTCTTTTCTAGTTTCTAGTAGTCAGATGTATGTTTTTTCTGTGAATAGAGTGTGCTGAGTCCAGTTCCTTGAACAATGAGTATGTCTTGGCGATTACATTATTGGCGTATGGAACGGTATCTGTGCCAATTTCAACCTCCTGGTTTATGCATCACCGCACCACACTTTTCTCCTTAAGCAGCCATAAGTGTGTTTTGTAAATGTGTGATGGTGTTCTGTTTGTAATTCAGTTCATGGTTGGCGATTTTTAGATTCCCTTTATAAGTGATATCTTATGATAAGTTTCTCTTGCTGTCTAACTTCTTTCACTCTCAATGACCATACATAAGTCCCCCTGAGTTTCTGCAACTGGCCTCATTTCATTGATTTCAGGGCTGAGGAATATTCCGTTGTGCTTAAGTGCCAAATTTTCTTTCACCGTTTTTTCCTTCCAAGGACTCTTAAGTTGTACCCAAGTGGAGGCTGTTGTAAACATAGCAGCAGTAAATAGGGTGCCTGCGTCCTGTGGATTTTTGGTTTTTCCAAAATATAGGCCCATGAGTGGAAGCGCCCTATGCTTCGTAGCTCTGTTTTTTAGATGTTTCAGGAAACACAGCACACTTCTCCAGAGTGGCCGTTGGCAATTTACATTCCCCCTTCAGCATAACAAGGCTCCCTTTTCTCCTCTCCTTGTCCTGCATATCTGGTTTTTACCCTTTGTGAGGATGGTCCTTTTTTCTGACTCGAAGTGATACCTCTTTGTAGTGTTGATTTGCATTGCCCGCTTCTTTGTTTGGCCAAAAAGGGCGTATGCGTTTTTCCTGAATATATTCTGTTAGTTAAATTTGAGAGACAGCTTTTTTTTTAAATTGATTAATTAATTAATTTATTTTTGGCTGCGTTGGGTCTTCGTTTCTGTGCGAAGGCTTTCTCTAGTTGTGGCAAGCGGGGGCCACTCTTCATCGCGGTGCGCGGGCCTCTCACTATCGCGGCCTCTCTTGTTGCGGAGCACAGGCTCCAGACGCGCAGGCTCAGTAGTTGTGGCTCACGGGCCTAGTTGCTCCGCGGCAAGTGGGATCTTCCCAGACCAGGGCTCGAAGCCGTGTCCCCTGCATTAGCCGGCAGATTCTCAACCACTGCGCCACCAGGGAAGCCCCTTGAATAGTTTTGTATTTAAAGTTTGTCTGTGGGGACTTCTCTGGTGATGCAGTGGTTAAGAGTCCGCCTGCCAATGCAGGGGACACGGGCTCGAGCCCTGGTCCGGGAAGCTCCCATATGCCGCAGAGCAACCAAGCCTGCGCGGCACAACTACTGAAGCCTGCGCGCCTAGAGCCCGTGCTCGCCCACAAGAGAAGCCACCGCAATGAGAAGCCCGTGCACCGCAATGAAGAGTAGCCCTGCTCGACGCAACTAGAGAAAGCCCACATGCAGCAACGAAGACCCAATGCAGTCAAACATAAATTATAAACTAAAATAAAATTTGCCTCTGAATAACTTTGAGTGAATTTGGTATAAGTTGTAAAGTTTGCATCTACATTCACTTCATTCCAAATGGTTTCCAATTAATTGTTCCTTAACTACTTTTAGAAAAGTTTTGGGATAGAGACTCCATTTTAGTTTGAATTTCCAGTTTAATGGATTCAGCAGTCCTGTCAGTAGGGCACGCTGCCTCCAGTGACCTGTGAGGGAGTCGCGGCCTGCACTTCCTGCACTGACCACAGGGTGGCGCCGAGTTCGCCTCTCTGACCCACAGCGCATGCTCGTTCCCTGCGAACTCGATTGTGAGGTCAGCTGAGAGCAGTTGAGCCTCCTCAGGCGCGGGGGCGGGGGCGGGGGCGGGGGCCTTCGGGTAGGACGCCAGGCTCAGCGTCTCTGCTGAGAGGAGCTCGGTCTCCATCTCCTTAGGACTCGCTGGGGTTTCGGCTTCAGGACAAAGTGGGGCTGCGTCCACGCTGACTAGGGAACTAGGTTTCCTGAGGACCCAGGTGATGCCTGAGGAAAAGGTGAAGAGACGGTGAGGAAAAGTGGGGAGAAGCTTCCTGTGGGCGACTGACCGTTGAGGGGGTCCGTCTTCGTGTGAGCAAGGGAGGGCTTGGCGTGGAAAGCTGGGTGTTTGGTCAGGTTTGTGTGCAGGGTAGCCAGCGTGAGTTATGGGGCGTCCAGTTTTCCCAGCACCATTTATCGTGGGGAGTGTCATGCTCCTTGGTGTGTCCTTGGTCCCTGTGTCATAAATTCACCAACCCCGTCCGTGTGGGTTGAATTCTGGTCTCTCTGTCCTGTTCCTCTGGTCCCTGTGCCCGTTTTGAGCCAGTTCCACGCTGTTTTGGTGACTGTAGCTTCTCAGCAGAGTGTGACGTCAGGGAGGGAGATGCCTCCAGCCCGTTCTCTTTTTTCAGGGTTTCTTTGGCTATTTGGGGTCCTTTGTGGTTCCCCACAGATATTAGGAGGATTTGCTCTATTTGGGGGGAAAATACCATGGAAGTTTGGGAGGGATTGCATTCACTGTGTCCACTGCTTTGGGTAGCATGGATGTTTTAACAATATTAATTGTTCCATTCCATGAGAACAGGATATCTTTCCATTTATTGGTGTGTTTTGCAATGTCTTCATCAATGTCTTCAAGTTTTCAGTGTGCAGGTCTTTCACCTCCTTGGTTGACTTTATTCCCAGGTATTTTGTTCTTTTTGATGCAGTTGTAAATAGGCTTGCTTTCTTTCTCTTCCTGATGGTTCATTATTAGTGTTTAGAAATGCAACTGGTTTCTGTGTATTGATTTTGCAACTTTACTGAATTTATTTATTAGTTTTAATCGTTTTTTTATGGAATGAAGTGGAAAATTGGAATTCAAAAATCCCACTCTTTCTACCATATCCAGGTTGTCCACAACACGGAGGACAGTGGCTCCTAATATAACCTTCCCACAGTGCCTCTAAATGACATGTGGACTTTGGGTGAACTGGATCTGGGTAAGGCTTGGCTTCTATATGGAAGTTTGATGTTTTCTCTGCTTTTCTGGCATGCTGTTGACATACATGATGTTTTGAAAAGTAATTGACTTTCCAGTAATTTCAAACATACAACTTTACATACATAAAAACAAGTCTTGTACCTTGATTAAATATACTCCTAAATATTGATGTTGACATTATTACAAATGGAATTGTTCTCAGAAATTCTTTTTCAGATTATTTTTTGCCAGCGTATGCATATAAGATAGATTTTCATGAATTGATATTTTGTTCTATAACTTTGCTTATTACTTAGTTAATTAGCTCAAATAATTTCTTTGCTGATTATAGGTAGTTTCATATATAAGATGATGTGACCTATGTTCTGTGAAGAGACACGGTTTTAATTTTTCCATTCACCCATGGATGCCTTTTATTTCTTTCCTCAAGATTCTGGGTAGAACTTCCAGTACACTATTGAGTAACAGTTATGAAGGGCAGCTTCCTGGCCCTGTTCCTGATTTCAGGAGTAAATCTTTCAGTCTTTAACGTTGAGCATGATGTTTGCTGTGGCTTTTTGTACTACTCTTTTCCCTATTGAAACAATTTACTTTTATTCCTGCTTTCCTGAGTGTTTTTCATGAAATAACACTGGATTTTCATTGTAGATTTTTTGCATTAATTGATATGGTTATGTGTTTTTGCTTCACACCATTATTGTGGTTGAATACATTGCTTACTTTTAATATGTTGAGCAACCCGAAATTCCTGGTGTAGAGATACTTGCTTATGGCATTATCCATTTAAAGTTCTGTTGGTTTCATGTTGCTATTATTGTGTGATAGATTTTTACATTCATATTTATAAGTTGTACTGGGGTAGTTTTCTTGTTTTTTTCCTGTATTTTTAAAATCGTTTTTAAAATAGTGGTTTTATTTCATTTTAATTATTTATTTATTTTGGCCATGTCCCATGGCTTGTGGGATCTTAGTTCCCCAGTCAGGGATCGAACCCGAGCCCTTGGCAGTGAAAGCACAGAGTCCTAACCACTGGGCCACCAGGGAATTCCCCAGTTTTCTTTGTCAAGATGTATTTGTATAATCTGATTAGACTTGGCTTGGTGTAAGTGGTTTGGAGGGTTAGCATTAGGGCTGGGGCTGGTGTGAGGTTTGGGGCTGTGTATGGTTTATGGTTGCTGTGATGGTTTAAGTTTTATGGTTAATGAGTTATTTATGGGTATGGTTAATGAATATATTTTATGGTTTGCTTATGGTTATGGTTTTGCTTATTGGTTAAGGCTTATGGTTTTGGTCTCAGGGTGTTAGGGTTCTGTGTTAGAGTGGGTGTTAGGGTATGGGTGAGAATTGGGGTACAGGTAGGATGTGGGTAGAGCATGGGTTAGGGTAAGGTACAGGTTTAGGGTACGGGTTAGGCTAAGGTTAGGTCAGGGCTTAGGGTCAGGATCAGAGTTTAGGGTTAGGGTCCATGTCAGGATTAGCATCAAGGTTGAGCGAGGCCGTTGTTTTCTGCTCCTCCAGTGCTGGATTCTCATTGATACATAAATGAAATGTCTGCTCTGGTCACCCACTGTTTCAAATTGAGCTCAGCCTTAGTCAAGGGTTCTTAGGGCCTCAGAGGTCATGCAGGGTTTCCCTCCACCCTCCCTCCTGGGAAGGGTGATGCAGGCCCCACTCTGTCTGGGCAGCCCCAGGTCCAGCATGGCCCTGACATGCAGGATACTAAGTAGACGTGATGTAAGACTTGGTGCATCAGTCTGCCAGCCCCCAGGGGCTGCCTGTTTTTTTCTCTTAATTAATTAATTAATTAACTTTGGGCTGTGTTGGGTCTGCATTGCTGCACGGAGGCTTTCTCTAGTTGCGGCAAGAGGGGTCTTCTCATTGCGGTGGCTTCTCTTGATGCAGAGCACAGGCTCTAAGCACGTGGGCTTCAGCAGTTGGGGCTCGCGGGTTCTAGAGCGCAGGCTCAGTAGTTGTGGTACACCGGCTTAGTTGCTCCACAGCATGTGGGATCTTCCCGGACCAGGGCTCAAACCCGTGTCCCCTGCATTGGCAGGTGGATTCTTAACCACTGCGCCACCAGGGAAGTCTGGTGTTGCGTTCGTGAGGGCTGGTGGGGAGCTCTTGGGACTGGACGGATCCTTTGTTCCATCTGCACGGGTGTCCAAGCAGCTCTCAGAACAGCCCTTGGCCTCTGAGCATCCAGGCAGGCACCCACGTTCCTCCAGCTCAGGTTAGCCTTGGCCCCTCCAGCCCCCGTGGCCAATTACTGAGCTGATTGTGTCTTTACTCTTTAAAATTAAATCACTCTCTCCAGGTGGGCGAGAAGTTTACTTGTGAACTTCGTTAGGGTTAGGGGTTAGGGGTTAAGGGTTAGGGCTAGGGCTAGGGGTTAGGGTTATGCTTATGGTTGGGTTAGGGTTACGGGTTAGGGTTAGGGTTGAGGTTTAGGGTTAGGGTTAGTGTTGGGTTATGGTTAGGGTTAAGGTAGGGTTAGGGTTGGGTTAGGGTTAGGGTTAGGGTTAGGGTTTAGGGTTAGGGTGTCCAGCCTTACGTCCCATTCAGCTGTGGGTGTAGATGTGGTCAGTCCAGTTGCATCACAGCCCCTGATTGAATTTTGTAAGAATTCCTCTCTCTCTCACTGTCTTTTTTTTTATAATTAATTTTTATAATGGGGTGTAGCTGATTTGCAATGTTGTGTTTCTTGGTGCTGTACATCCACCTGAGTCACTTACAGAGAGACATCAATAAATTCTTTTCTAGTTTCTAGTAGTCAGATGTATGTTTTTTCTGTGAATAGAGTGTGCTGAGTCCAGTTCCTTGAACAATGAGTATGTCTTGGCGATTACATTATTGGCGTATGGAACGGTATCTGTGCCAATTTCAACCTCCTGGTTTATGCATCACCGCACCACACTTTTCTCCTTAAGCAGCCATAAGTGTGTTTTGTAAATGTGTGATGGTGTTCTGTTTGTAATTCAGTTCATGGTTGGCGATTTTTAGATTCCCTTTATAAGTGATATCTTATGATAAGTTTCTCTTGCTGTCTAACTTCTTTCACTCTCAATGACCATACATAAGTCCCCCTGAGTTTCTGCAACTGGCCTCATTTCATTGATTTCAGGGCTGAGGAATATTCCGTTGTGCTTAAGTGCCAAATTTTCTTTCACCGTTTTTTCCTTCCAAGGACTCTTAAGTTGTACCCAAGTCGAGGCTGTTGTAAACATAGCAGCAGTAAATAGGGTGCCTGCGTCCTGTGGATTTTTGGTTTTTCCAAAATATAGGCCCATGAGTGGAAGCGCCCTATGCTTCGTAGCTCTGTTTTTTAGATGTTTCAGGAAACACAGCACACTTCTCCAGAGTGGCCGTTGGCAATTTACATTCCCCCTTCAGCATAACAAGGCTCCCTTTTCTCCTCTCCTTGTCCTGCATATCTGGTTTTTACCCTTTGTGAGGATGGTCCTTTTTTCTGACTCGAAGTGATACCTCTTTGTAGTGTTGATTTGCATTGCCCGCTTCTTTGTTTGGCCAAAAAGGGCGTATGCGTTTTTCCTGAATATATTCTGTTAGTTAAATTTGAGAGACAGCTTTTTTTTAAATTGATTAATTAATTAATTTATTTTTGGCTGCGTTGGGTCTTCGTTTCTGTGCGAAGGCTTTCTCTAGTTGTGGCAAGCGGGGGCCACTCTTCATCGCGGTGCGCGGGCCTCTCACTATCGCGGCCTCTCTTGTTGCGGAGCACAGGCTCCAGACGCGCAGGCTCAGTAGTTGTGGCTCACGGGCCTAGTTGCTCCGCGGCAAGTGGGATCTTCCCAGACCAGGGCTCGAAGCCGTGTCCCCTGCATTAGCCGGCAGATTCTCAACCACTGCGCCACCAGGGAAGCCCCTTGAATAGTTTTGTATTTAAAGTTTGTCTGTGGGGACTTCTCTGGTGATGCAGTGGTTAAGAGTCCGCCTGCCAATGCAGGGGACACGGGCTCGAGCCCTGGTCCGGGAAGCTCCCATATGCCGCAGAGCAACCAAGCCTGCGCGGCACAACTACTGAAGCCTGCGCGCCTAGAGCCCGTGCTCGCCCACAAGAGAAGCCACCGCAATGAGAAGCCCGTGCACCGCAATGAAGAGTAGCCCTGCTCGACGCAACTAGAGAAAGCCCACATGCAGCAACGAAGACCCAATGCAGTCAAACATAAATTATAAACTAAAATAAAATTTGCCTCTGAATAACTTTGAGTGAATTTGGTATAAGTTGTAAAGTTTGCATCAACATTCACTTCATTCCAAATGGTTTCCAATTAATTGTTCCTTAACTACTTTTAGAAAAGTTTTGGGATAGAGACTCCATTTTAGTTTGAATTTCCAGTTTAATGGATTCAGCAGTCCTGTCAGTAGGGCACGCTGCCTCCAGTGACCTGTGAGGGAGTCGCGGCCTGCACTTCCTGCACTGACCACAGGGTGGCGCCGAGTTCGCCTCTCTGACCCACAGCGCATGCTCGTTCCCTGCGAACTCGATTGTGAGGTCAGCTGAGAGCAGTTGAGCCTCCTCAGGCGCGGGGGCGGGGGCGGGGGCGGGGGCCTTCGGGTAGGACGCCAGGCTCAGCGTCTCTGCTGAGAGGAGCTCGGTCTCCATCTCCTTAGGACTCGCTGGGGTTTCGGCTTCAGGACAAAGTGGGGCTGCGTCCACGCTGACTAGGGAACTAGGTTTCCTGAGGACCCAGGTGATGCCTGAGGAAAAGGTGAAGAGACGGTGAGGAAAAGTGGGGAGAAGCTTCCTGTGGGCGACTGACCGTTGAGGGGGTCCGTCTTCGTGTGAGCAAGGGAGGGCTTGGCGTGGAAAGCTGGGTGTTTGGTCAGGTTTGTGTGCAGGGTAGCCAGCGTGAGTTATGGGGCGTCCAGTTTTCCCAGCACCATTTATCGTGGGGAGTGTCATGCTCCTTGGTGTGTCCTTGGTCCCTGTGTCATAAATTCACCAACCCCGTCCATGTGGGTTGAATTCTGGTCTCTCTGTCCTGTTCCTCTGGTCCCTGTGCCCGTTTTGAGCCAGTTCCACGCTGTTTTGGTGACTGTAGCTTCTCAGCAGAGTGTGACGTCAGGGAGGGAGATGCCTCCAGCCCGTTCTCTTTTTTCAGGGTTTCTTTGGCTATTTGGGGTCCTTTGTGGTTCCCCACAGATATTAGGAGGATTTGCTCTATTTGGGGGGAAAATACCATGGAAGTTTGGGAGGGATTGCATTCACTGTGTCCACTGCTTTGGGTAGCATGGATGTTTTAACAATATTAATTGTTCCATTCCATGAGAACAGGATATCTTTCCATTTATTGGTGTGTTTTGCAATGTCTTCATCAATGTCTTCAAGTTTTCAGTGTGCAGGTCTTTCACCTCCTTGGTTGACTTTATTCCCAGGTATTTTGTTCTTTTTGATGCAGTTGTAAATAGGCTTGCTTTCTTTCTCTTCCTGATGGTTCATTATTAGTGTTTAGAAATGCAACTGGTTTCTGTGTATTGATTTTGCAACTTTACTGAATTTATTTATTAGTTTTAATCGTTTTTTTATGGAATGAAGTGGAAAATTGGAATTCAAAAATCCCACTCTTTCTACCATATCCAGGTCGTCCACAACACGGAGGACAGTGGCTCCTAATATAACCTTCCCACAGTGCCTCTAAATGACATGTGGACTTTGGGTGAACTGGATCTGGGTAAGGCTTGGCTTCTATATGGAAGTTTGATGTTTTCTCTGCTTTTCTGGCATGCTGTTGACATACATGATGTTTTGAAAAGTAATTGACTTTCCAGTAATTTCAAACATACAACTTTACATACATAAAAACAAGTCTTGTACCTTGATTAAATATACTCCTAAATATTGATGTTGACATTATTACAAATGGAATTGTTCTCAAAAATTCTTTTTCAGATTATTTTTTGCCAGCGTATGCATATAAGATAGATTTTCATGAATTGATATTTTGTTCTATAACTTTGCTTATTACTTAGTTAATTAGCTCAAATAATTTCTTTGCTGATTATAGGTAGTTTCATATATAAGATGATGTGACCTATGTTCTGTGAAGAGACACGGTTTTAATTTTTCCATTCACCCATGGATGCCTTTTATTTCTTTCCTCAAGATTCTGGGTAGAACTTCCAGTACACTATTGAGTAACAGTTATGAAGGGCAGCTTCCTGGCCCTGTTCCTGATTTCAGGAGTAAATCTTTCAGTCTTTAACGTTGAGCATGATGTTTGCTGTGGCTTTTTGTACTACTCTTTTCCCTATTGAAACAATTTACTTTTATTCCTGCTTTCCTGAGTGTTTTTCATGAAATAACACTGGATTTTCATTGTAGATTTTTTGCATTAATTGATATGGTTATGTGTTTTTGCTTCACACCATTATTGTGGTTGAATACATTGCTTACTTTTAATATGTTGAGCAACCCGAAATTCCTGGTGTAGAGATACTTGCTTATGGCATTATCCATTTAAAGTTCTGTTGGTTTCATGTTGCTATTATTGTGTGATAGATTTTTACATTCATATTTATAAGTTGTACTGGGGTAGTTTTCTTGTTTTTTTCCTGTATTTTTAAAATCGTTTTTAAAATAGTGGTTTTATTTCATTTTAATTATTTATTTATTTTGGCCATGTCCCATGGCTTGTGGGATCTTAGTTCCCCAGTCAGGGATCGAACCCGAGCCCTTGGCAGTGAAAGCACAGAGTCCTAACCACTGGGCCACCAGGGAATTCCCCAGTTTTCTTTGTCAAGATGTATTTGTATAATCTGATTAGACTTGGCTTGGTGTAAGTGGTTTGGAGGGTTAGCATTAGGGCTGGGGCTGGTGTGAGGGTTGGGGCTGTGTATGGTTTATGGTTGCTGTGATGGTTTAAGTTTTATGGTTAATGAGTTATTTATGGGTATGGTTAATGAATATATTTTATGGTTTGCTTATGGTTATGGTTTTGCTTATTGGTTAAGGCTTATGGTTTTGGTCTCAGGGTGTTAGGGTTCTGTGTTAGAGTGGGTGTTAGGGTATGGGTGAGAATTGGGGTACAGGTAGGATGTGGGTAGAGCATGGGTTAGGGTAAGGTACAGGTTTAGGGTACGGGTTAGGCTAAGGTTAGGTCAGGGCTTAGGGTCAGGATCAGAGTTTAGGGTTAGGGTCCATGTCAGGATTAGCATCAAGGTTGAGCGAGGCCGTTGTTTTCTGCTCCTCCAGTGCTGGATTCTCATTGATACATAAATGAAATGTCTGCTCTGGTCACCCACTGTTTCAAATTGAGCTCAGCCTTAGTCAAGGGTTCTTAGGGCCTCAGAGGTCATGCAGGGTTTCCCTCCACCCTCCCTCCTGGGAAGGGTGATGCAGGCCCCACTCTGTCTGGGCAGCCCCAGGTCCAGCATGGCCCTGACATGCAGGATACTAAGTAGACGTGATGTAAGACTTGGTGCATCAGTCTGCCAGCCCCCAGGGGCTGCCTGTTTTTTTCTCTTAATTAATTAATTAATTAACTTTGGGCTGTGTTGGGTCTGCATTGCTGCACGGAGGCTTTCTCTAGTTGCGGCAAGAGGGGTCTTCTCATTGCGGTGGCTTCTCTTGATGCAGAGCACAGGCTCTAAGCACGTGGGCTTCAGCAGTTGGGGCTCGCGGGTTCTAGAGCGCAGGCTCAGTAGTTGTGGTACACCGGCTTAGTTGCTCCACAGCATGTGGGATCTTCCCGGACCAGGGCTCAAACCCGTGTCCCCTGCATTGGCAGGTGGATTCTTAACCACTGCGCCACCAGGGAAGTCTGGTGTTGCGTTCGTGAGGGCTGGTGGGGAGCTCTTGGGACTGGACGGATCCTTTGTTCCATCTGCACGGGTGTCCAAGCAGCTCTCAGAACAGCCCTTGGCCTCTGAGCATCCAGGCAGGCACCCACGTTCCTCCAGCTCAGGTTAGCCTTGGCCCCTCCAGCCCCCGTGGCCAATTACTGAGCTGATTGTGTCTTTACTCTTTAAAATTAAATCACTCTCTCCAGGTGGGCGAGAAGTTTACTTGTGAACTTCGTTAGGGTTAGGGGTTAGGGGTTAAGGGTTAGGGCTAGGGCTAGGGGTTAGGGTTATGCTTATGGTTGGGTTAGGGTTACGGGTTAGGGTTAGGGTTGAGGTTTAGGGTTAGGGTTAGTGTTGGGTTATGGTTAGGGTTAAGGTAGGGTTAGGGTTGGGTTAGGGTTAGGGTTAGGGTTAGGGTTTAGGGTTAGGGTGTCCAGCCTTACGTCCCATTCAGCTGTGGGTGTAGATGTGGTCAGTCCAGTTGCATCACAGCCCCTGATTGAATTTTGTAAGAATTCCTCTCTCTCTCTCACTGTCTTTTTTTTTATAATTAATTTTTATAATGGGGTGTAGCTGATTTGCAATGTTGTGTTTCTTGGTGCTGTACATCCACCTGAGTCACTTACAGAGAGACATCAATAAATTCTTTTCTAGTTTCTAGTAGTCAGATGTATGTTTTTTCTGTGAATAGAGTGTGCTGAGTCCAGTTCCTTGAACAATGAGTATGTCTTGGCGATTACATTATTGGCGTATGGAACGGTATCTGTGCCAATTTCAACCTCCTGGTTTATGCATCACCGCACCACACTTTTCTCCTTAAGCAGCCATAAGTGTGTTTTGTAAATGTGTGATGGTGTTCTGTTTGTAATTCAGTTCATGGTTGGCGATTTTTAGATTCCCTTTATAAGTGATATCTTATGATAAGTTTCTCTTGCTGTCTAACTTCTTTCACTCTCAATGACCATACATAAGTCCCCCTGAGTTTCTGCAACTGGCCTCATTTCATTGATTTCAGGGCTGAGGAATATTCCGTTGTGCTTAAGTGCCAAATTTTCTTTCACCGTTTTTTCCTTCCAAGGACTCTTAAGTTGTACCCAAGTCGAGGCTGTTGTAAACATAGCAGCAGTAAATAGGGTGCCTGCGTCCTGTGGATTTTTGGTTTTTCCAAAATATAGGCCCATGAGTGGAAGCGCCCTATGCTTCGTAGCTCTGTTTTTTAGATGTTTCAGGAAACACAGCACACTTCTCCAGAGTGGCCGTTGGCAATTTACATTCCCCCTTCAGCATAACAAGGCTCCCTTTTCTCCTCTCCTTGTCCTGCATATCTGGTTTTTACCCTTTGTGAGGATGGTCCTTTTTTCTGACTCGAAGTGATACCTCTTTGTAGTGTTGATTTGCATTGCCCGCTTCTTTGTTTGGCCAAAAAGGGCGTATGCGTTTTTCCTGAATATATTCTGTTAGTTAAATTTGAGAGACAGCTTTTTTTTTAAATTGATTAATTAATTAATTTATTTTTGGCTGCGTTGGGTCTTCGTTTCTGTGCGAAGGCTTTCTCTAGTTGTGGCAAGCGGGGGCCACTCTTCATCGCGGTGCGCGGGCCTCTCACTATCGCGGCCTCTCTTGTTGCGGAGCACAGGCTCCAGACGCGCAGGCTCAGTAGTTGTGGCTCACGGGCCTAGTTGCTCCGCGGCAAGTGGGATCTTCCCAGACCAGGGCTCGAAGCCGTGTCCCCTGCATTAGCCGGCAGATTCTCAACCACTGCGCCACCAGGGAAGCCCCTTGAATAGTTTTGTATTTAAAGTTTGTCTGTGGGGACTTCTCTGGTGATGCAGTGGTTAAGAGTCCGCCTGCCAATGCAGGGGACACGGGCTCGAGCCCTGGTCCGGGAAGCTCCCATATGCCGCAGAGCAACCAAGCCTGCGCGGCACAACTACTGAAGCCTGCGCGCCTAGAGCCCGTGCTCGCCCACAAGAGAAGCCACCGCAATGAGAAGCCCGTGCACCGCAATGAAGAGTAGCCCTGCTCGACGCAACTAGAGAAAGCCCACATGCAGCAACGAAGACCCAATGCAGTCAAACATAAATTATAAACTAAAATAAAATTTGCCTCTGAATAACTTTGAGTGAATTTGGTATAAGTTGTAAAGTTTGCATCTACATTCACTTCATTCCAAATGGTTTCCAATTAATTGTTCCTTAACTACTTTTAGAAAAGTTTTGGGATAGAGACTCCATTTTAGTTTGAATTTCCAGTTTAATGGATTCAGCAGTCCTGTCAGTAGGGCACGCTGCCTCCAGTGACCTGTGAGGGAGTCGCGGCCTGCACTTCCTGCACTGACCACAGGGTGGCGCCGAGTTCGCCTCTCTGACCCACAGCGCATGCTCGTTCCCTGCGAACTCGATTGTGAGGTCAGCTGAGAGCAGTTGAGCCTCCTCAGGCGCGGGGGCGGGGGCGGGGGCGGGGGCCTTCGGGTAGGACGCCAGGCTCAGCGTCTCTGCTGAGAGGAGCTCGGTCTCCATCTCCTTAGGACTCGCTGGGGTTTCGGCTTCAGGACAAAGTGGGGCTGCGTCCACGCTGACTAGGGAACTAGGTTTCCTGAGGACCCAGGTGATGCCTGAGGAAAAGGTGAAGAGACGGTGAGGAAAAGTGGGGAGAAGCTTCCTGTGGGCGACTGACCGTTGAGGGGGTCCGTCTTCGTGTGAGCAAGGGAGGGCTTGGCGTGGAAAGCTGGGTGTTTGGTCAGGTTTGTGTGCAGGGTAGCCAGCGTGAGTTATGGGGCGTCCAGTTTTCCCAGCACCATTTATCGTGGGGAGTGTCATGCTCCTTGGTGTGTCCTTGGTCCCTGTGTCATAAATTCACCAACCCCGTCCGTGTGGGTTGAATTCTGGTCTCTCTGTCCTGTTCCTCTGGTCCCTGTGCCCGTTTTGAGCCAGTTCCACGCTGTTTTGGTGACTGTAGCTTCTCAGCAGAGTGTGACGTCAGGGAGGGAGATGCCTCCAGCCCGTTCTCTTTTTTCAGGGTTTCTTTGGCTATTTGGGGTCCTTTGTGGTTCCCCACAGATATTAGGAGGATTTGCTCTATTTGGGGGGAAAATACCATGGAAGTTTGGGAGGGATTGCATTCACTGTGTCCACTGCTTTGGGTAGCATGGATGTTTTAACAATATTAATTGTTCCATTCCATGAGAACAGGATATCTTTCCATTTATTGGTGTGTTTTGCAATGTCTTCATCAATGTCTTCAAGTTTTCAGTGTGCAGGTCTTTCACCTCCTTGGTTGACTTTATTCCCAGGTATTTTGTTCTTTTTGATGCAGTTGTAAATAGGCTTGCTTTCTTTCTCTTCCTGATGGTTCATTATTAGTGTTTAGAAATGCAACTGGTTTCTGTGTATTGATTTTGCAACTTTACTGAATTTATTTATTAGTTTTAATCGTTTTTTTATGGAATGAAGTGGAAAATTGGAATTCAAAAATCCCACTCTTTCTACCATATCCAGGTTGTCCACAACACGGAGGACAGTGGCTCCTAATATAACCTTCCCACAGTGCCTCTAAATGACATGTGGACTTTGGGTGAACTGGATCTGGGTAAGGCTTGGCTTCTATATGGAAGTTTGATGTTTTCTCTGCTTTTCTGGCATGCTGTTGACATACATGATGTTTTGAAAAGTAATTGACTTTCCAGTAATTTCAAACATACAACTTTACATACATAAAAACAAGTCTTGTACCTTGATTAAATATACTCCTAAATATTGATGTTGACATTATTACAAATGGAATTGTTCTCAGAAATTCTTTTTCAGATTATTTTTTGCCAGCGTATGCATATAAGATAGATTTTCATGAATTGATATTTTGTTCTATAACTTTGCTTATTACTTAGTTAATTAGCTCAAATAATTTCTTTGCTGATTATAGGTAGTTTCATATATAAGATGATGTGACCTATGTTCTGTGAAGAGACACGGTTTTAATTTTTCCATTCACCCATGGATGCCTTTTATTTCTTTCCTCAAGATTCTGGGTAGAACTTCCAGTACACTATTGAGTAACAGTTATGAAGGGCAGCTTCCTGGCCCTGTTCCTGATTTCAGGAGTAAATCTTTCAGTCTTTAACGTTGAGCATGATGTTTGCTGTGGCTTTTTGTACTACTCTTTTCCCTATTGAAACAATTTACTTTTATTCCTGCTTTCCTGAGTGTTTTTCATGAAATAACACTGGATTTTCATTGTAGATTTTTTGCATTAATTGATATGGTTATGTGTTTTTGCTTCACACCATTATTGTGGTTGAATACATTGCTTACTTTTAATATGTTGAGCAACCCGAAATTCCTGGTGTAGAGATACTTGCTTATGGCATTATCCATTTAAAGTTCTGTTGGTTTCATGTTGCTATTATTGTGTGATAGATTTTTACATTCATATTTATAAGTTGTACTGGGGTAGTTTTCTTGTTTTTTTCCTGTATTTTTAAAATCGTTTTTAAAATAGTGGTTTTATTTCATTTTAATTATTTATTTATTTTGGCCATGTCCCATGGCTTGTGGGATCTTAGTTCCCCAGTCAGGGATCGAACCCGAGCCCTTGGCAGTGAAAGCACAGAGTCCTAACCACTGGGCCACCAGGGAATTCCCCAGTTTTCTTTGTCAAGATGTATTTGTATAATCTGATTAGACTTGGCTTGGTGTAAGTGGTTTGGAGGGTTAGCATTAGGGCTGGGGCTGGTGTGAGGGTTGGGGCTGTGTATGGTTTATGGTTGCTGTGATGGTTTAAGTTTTATGGTTAATGAGTTATTTATGGGTATGGTTAATGAATATATTTTATGGTTTGCTTATGGTTATGGTTTTGCTTATTGGTTAAGGCTTATGGTTTTGGTCTCAGGGTGTTAGGGTTCTGTGTTAGAGTGGGTGTTAGGGTATGGGTGAGAATTGGGGTACAGGTAGGATGTGGGTAGAGCATGGGTTAGGGTAAGGTACAGGTTTAGGGTACGGGTTAGGCTAAGGTTAGGTCAGGGCTTAGGGTCAGGATCAGAGTTTAGGGTTAGGGTCCATGTCAGGATTAGCATCAAGGTTGAGCGAGGCCGTTGTTTTCTGCTCCTCCAGTGCTGGATTCTCATTGATACATAAATGAAATGTCTGCTCTGGTCACCCACTGTTTCAAATTGAGCTCAGCCTTAGTCAAGGGTTCTTAGGGCCTCAGAGGTCATGCAGGGTTTCCCTCCACCCTCCCTCCTGGGAAGGGTGATGCAGGCCCCACTCTGTCTGGGCAGCCCCAGGTCCAGCATGGCCCTGACATGCAGGATACTAAGTAGACGTGATGTAAGACTTGGTGCATCAGTCTGCCAGCCCCCAGGGGCTGCCTTTTTTTTTC
Source organism: Balaenoptera physalus (assembly GCF_965194825.1). Taxonomy (NCBI): domain Eukaryota; kingdom Metazoa; phylum Chordata; class Mammalia; order Artiodactyla; family Balaenopteridae; genus Balaenoptera; species Balaenoptera physalus. The sequence goes on from NW_028126306.1 coordinate 769,554, forward strand.
TCTTAATTAATTAATTAATTAACTTTGGGCTGTGTTGGGTCTGCATTGCTGCACGGAGGCTTTCTCTAGTTGCGGCAAGAGGGGGCTTCTCATTGCGGTGGCTTCTCTTGATGCAGAGCACAGGCTCTAAGCACGTGGGCTTCAGCAGTTGGGGCTCGCGGGTTCTAGAGCGCAGGCTCAGTAGTTGTGGTACACCGGCTTAGTTGCTCCACAGCATGTGGGATCTTCCCGGACCAGGGCTCAAACCCGTGTCCCCTGCATTGGCAGGTGGATTCTTAACCACTGCGCCACCAGGGAAGTCTGGTGTTGCGTTCGTGAGGGCTGGTGGGGAGCTCTTGGGACTGGACGGATCCTTTGTTCCATCTGCACGGGTGTCCAAGCAGCTCTCAGAACAGCCCTTGGCCTCTGAGCATCCAGGCAGGCACCCACGTTCCTCCAGCTCAGGTTAGCCTTGGCCCCTCCAGCCCCCGTGGCCAATTACTGAGCTGATTGTGTCTTTACTCTTTAAAATTAAATCACTCTCTCCAGGTGGGCGAGAAGTTTACTTGTGAACTTCGTTAGGGTTAGGGGTTAGGGGTTAAGGGTTAGGGCTAGGGCTAGGGGTTAGGGTTATGCTTATGGTTGGGTTAGGGTTACGGGTTAGGGTTAGGGTTGAGGTTTAGGGTTAGGGTTAGTGTTGGGTTATGGTTAGGGTTAAGGTAGGGTTAGGGTTGGGTTAGGGTTAGGGTTAGGGTTAGGGTTTAGGGTTAGGGTGTCCAGCCTTACGTCCCATTCAGCTGTGGGTGTAGATGTGGTCAGTCCAGTTGCATCACAGCCCCTGATTGAATTTTGTAAGAATTCCTCTCTCTCTCTCACTGTCTTTTTTTTTATAATTAATTTTTATAATGGGGTGTAGCTGATTTGCAATGTTGTGTTTCTTGGTGCTGTACATCCACCTGAGTCACTTACAGAGAGACATCAATAAATTCTTTTCTAGTTTCTAGTAGTCAGATGTATGTTTTTTCTGTGAATAGAGTGTGCTGAGTCCAGTTCCTTGAACAATGAGTATGTCTTGGCGATTACATTATTGGCGTATGGAACGGTATCTGTGCCAATTTCAACCTCCTGGTTTATGCATCACCGCACCACACTTTTCTCCTTAAGCAGCCATAAGTGTGTTTTGTAAATGTGTGATGGTGTTCTGTTTGTAATTCAGTTCATGGTTGGCGATTTTTAGATTCCCTTTATAAGTGATATCTTATGATAAGTTTCTCTTGCTGTCTAACTTCTTTCACTCTCAATGACCATACATAAGTCCCCCTGAGTTTCTGCAACTGGCCTCATTTCATTGATTTCAGGGCTGAGGAATATTCCGTTGTGCTTAAGTGCCAAATTTTCTTTCACCGTTTTTTCCTTCCAAGGACTCTTAAGTTGTACCCAAGTCGAGGCTGTTGTAAACATAGCAGCAGTAAATAGGGTGCCTGCGTCCTGTGGATTTTTGGTTTTTCCAAAATATAGGCCCATGAGTGGAAGCGCCCTATGCTTCGTAGCTCTGTTTTTTAGATGTTTCAGGAAACACAGCACACTTCTCCAGAGTGGCCGTTGGCAATTTACATTCCCCCTTCAGCATAACAAGGCTCCCTTTTCTCCTCTCCTTGTCCTGCATATCTGGTTTTTACCCTTTGTGAGGATGGTCCTTTTTTCTGACTCAAAGTGATACCTCTTTGTAGTGTTGATTTGCATTGCCCGCTTCTTTGTTTGGCCAAAAAGGGCGTATGCGTTTTTCCTGAATATATTCTGTTAGTTAAATTTGAGAGACAGCTTTTTTTTTAAATTGATTAATTAATTTATTTATTTTTGGCTGCGTTGGGTCTTCGTTTCTGTGCGAAGGCTTTCTCTAGTTGTGGCAAGCGGGGGCCACTCTTCATCGCGGTGCGCGGGCCTCTCACTATCGCGGCCTCTCTTGTTGCGGAGGACAGGCTCCAGACGCGCAGGCTCAGTAGTTGTGGCTCACGGGCCTAGTTGCTCCGCGGCATGTGGGATCTTCCCAGACCAGGGCTCGAAGCCGTGTCCCCTGCATTAGCCGGCAGATTCTCAACCACTGTGCCACCAGGGAAGCCCCTTGAATAGTTTTGTATTTAAAGTTTGTCTGTGGGGACTTCCCTGGTGACGCAGTGGTTAAGAGTCCGCCTGCCAATGCAGGGGACACGGGCTCGAGCCCTGGTCCGGGAAGCTCCCACATGCCGCAGAGCAACCAAGCCTGCGCGGCACAACTACTGAAGCCTGCGCGCCTAGAGCCCGTGCTCGCCCACAAGAGAAGCCACCGCAATGAGAAGCCCGTGCACCGCAATGAAGAGTAGCCCTGCTCGACGCAACTAGAGAAAGCCCACATGCAGCAACGAAGACCCAATGCAGCCAAACATAAATTATAAACTAAAATAAAATTTACCTCTGAATAACTTTGAGTGAATTTGGTATAAGTTGTAAAGTTTGCATCTACATTCACTTCATTCCAAATGGTTTCCAATTAATTGTTCCTTAACTACTTTTAGAAAAGTTTTGGGATAGAGACTCCATTTTAGTTTGAATTTCCAGTTTAATGGATTCAGCAGTCCTGTCAGTAGGGCACGCTGCCTCCAGTGACCTGTGAGGGAGTCGCGGCCTGCACTTCCTGCACTGACCACAGGGTGGCGCCGAGTTCGCCTCTCTGACCCACAGCGCATGCTCGTTCCCTGCGAACTCGATTGTGAGGTCAGCTGAGAGCAGTTGAGCCTCCTCAGGCGCGGGGGCGGGGGCGGGGGCGGGGGCCTTCGGGTAGGACGCCAGGCTCAGCGTCTCTGCTGAGAGGAGCTCGGTCTCCATCTCCTTAGGACTCGCTGGGGTTTCGGCTTCAGGACAAAGTGGGGCTGCGTCCACGCTGACTAGGGAACTAGGTTTCCTGAGGACCCAGGTGATGCCTGAGGAAAAGGTGAAGAGACGGTGAGGAAAAGTGGGGAGAAGCTTCCTGTGGGCGACTGACCGTTGAGGGGGTCCGTCTTCGTGTGAGCAAGGGAGGGCTTGGCGTGGAAAGCTGGGTGTTTGGTCAGGTTTGTGTGCAGGGTAGCCAGCGTGAGTTATGGGGCGTCCAGTTTTCCCAGCACCATTTATCGTGGGGAGTGTCATGCTCCTTGGTGTGTCCTTGGTCCCTGTGTCATAAATTCACCAACCCCGTCCGTGTGGGTTGAATTCTGGTCTCTCTGTCCTGTTCCTCTGGTCCCTGTGCCCGTTTTGAGCCAGTTCCACGCTGTTTTGGTGACTGTAGCTTCTCAGCAGAGTGTGACGTCAGGGAGGGAGATGCCTCCAGCCCGTTCTCTTTTTTCAGGGTTTCTTTGGCTATTTGGGGTCCTTTGTGGTTCCCCACAGATATTAGGAGGATTTGCTCTATTTGGGGGGAAAATACCATGGAAGTTTGGGAGGGATTGCATTCACTGTGTCCACTGCTTTGGGTAGCATGGATGTTTTAACAATATTAATTGTTCCATTCCATGAGAACAGGATATCTTTCCATTTATTGGTGTGTTTTGCAATGTCTTCATCAATGTCTTCAAGTTTTCAGTGTGCAGGTCTTTCACCTCCTTGGTTGACTTTATTCCCAGGTATTTTGTTCTTTTTGATGAAGTTGTAAATAGGCTTGCTTTCTTTCTCTTCCTGATGGTTCATTATTAGTGTTTAGAAATGCAACTGGTTTCTGTGTATTGATTTTGCAACTTTACTGAATTTATTTATTAGTTTTCATCGTTTTTTTGTGGAATGAAGTGGAAAATTGGAATTCAAAAATCCCACTGTTTCTACCATATCCAGGTCGTCCACAACACGGAGGACAGTGGCTCCTAATATAACCTTCCCACAGTGCCTCTAAATGACATGTGGACTTTGGGTGAACTGGATCTGGGTAAGGCTTGGCTTCTATATGGAAGTTTGATGTTTTCTCTGCTTTTCTGGCATGCTGTTGACATACATGATGTTTTGAAAAGTAATTGACTTTCCAGTAATTTCAAACATACAACTTTACATACATAAAAACAAGTCTTGTACCTTGATTAAATATACTCCTAAATATTGATGTTGACATTATTACAAATGGAATTGTTCTCAGAAATTCTTTTTCAGATTATTTTTTGCCAGCGTATGCATATAAGATAGATTTTCATGAATTGATATTTTGTTCTATAACTTTGCTTATTACTTAGTTAATTAGCTCAAATAATTTCTTTGCTGATTATAGGTAGTTTCATATATAAGATGATGTGACCTATGTTCTGTGAAGAGACACGGTTTTAATTTTTCCATTCACCCATGGATGCCTTTTATTTCTTTCCTCAAGATTCTGGGTAGAACTTCCAGTACACTATTGAGTAACAGTTATGAAGGGCAGCTTCCTGGCCCTGTTCCTGATTTCAGGAGTAAATCTTTCAGTCTTTAACGTTGAGCATGATGTTTGCTGTGGCTTTTTGTACTACTCTTTTCCCTATTGAACCAATTTACTTTTATTCCTGCTTTCTTGAGTGTTTTTCATGAAATAACCCTGGATTTTCATTGTAGATTTTTTGCATTAATTGATATGGTTATGTGTTTTTGCTTCACACCATTATTGTGGTTGAATACATTGCTTACTTTTAATATGTTGAGCAACCCGAAATTCCTGGTGTAGAGATACTTGCTTATGGCATTATCCATTTAAAGTTCTGTTGGTTTCATGTTGCTATTATTGTGTGATAGATTTTTACATTCATATTTATAAGTTGTACTGGGGTAGTTTTCTTGTTTTTTTCCTGTATTTTTAAAATCGTTTTTAAAATAGTGGTTTTATTTCATTTTAATTATTTATTTATTTTGGCCATGTCCCATGGCTTGTGGGATCTTAGTTCCCCAGTCAGGGATCGAACCCGAGCCCTTGGCAGTGAAAGCACAGAGTCCTAACCACTGGGCCACCAGGGAATTCCCCAGTTTTCTTTGTCAAGATGTATTTGTATAATCTGATTAGACTTGGCTTGGTGTAAGTGGTTTGGAGGGTTAGCATTAGGGCTGGGGCTGGTGTGAGGGTTGGGGCTGTGTATGGTTTATGGTTGCTGTGATGGTTTAAGTTTTATGGTTAATGAGTTATTTATGGGTATGGTTAATGAATATATTTTATGGTTTGCTTATGGTTATGGTTTTGCTTATTGGTTAAGGCTTATGGTTTTGGTCTCAGGGTGTTAGGGTTCTGTGTTAGAGTGGGTGTTAGGGTATGGGTGAGAATTGGGGTACAGGTAGGATGTGGGTAGAGCATGGGTTAGGGTAAGGTACAGGTTTAGGGTACGGGTTAGGCTAAGGTTAGGTCAGGGCTTAGGGTCAGGATCAGAGTTTAGGGTTAGGGTCCATGTCAGGATTAGCATCAAGGTTGAGCGAGGCCGTTGTTTTCTGCTCCTCCAGTGCTGGATTCTCATTGATACATAAATGAAATGTCTGCTCTGGTCACCCACTGTTTCAAATTGAGCTCAGCCTTAGTCAAGGGTTCTTAGGGCCTCAGAGGTCATGCAGGGTTTCCCTCCACCCTCCCTCCTGGGAAGGGTGATGCAGGCCCCACTCTGTCTGGGCAGCCCCAGGTCCAGCATGGCCCTGACATGCAGGATACTAAGTAGACGTGATGTAAGACTTGGTGCATCAGTCTGCCAGCCCCCAGGGGCTGCCTTTTTTTTTCTCTTAATTAATTAATTAATTAACTCTGGGCTGTGTTGGGTCTGCATTGCTGCACGGAGGCTTTCTCTAGTTGCGGCAAGAGGGGGCTTCTCATTGCGGTGGCTTCTCTTGATGCAGAGCACAGGCTCTAAGCACGTGGGCTTCAGCAGTTGGGGCTCGCGGGTTCTAGAGCGCAGGCTCAGTAGTTGTGGTACACCGGCTTAGTTGCTCCACAGCATGTGGGATCTTCCCGGACCAGGGCTCAAACCCGTGTCCCCTGCATTGGCAGGTGGATTCTTAACCACTGCGCCACCAGGGAAGTCTGGTGTTGCGTTCGTGAGGGCTGGTGGGGAGCTCTTGGGACTGGACGGATCCTTTGTTCCATCTGCACGGGTGTCCAAGCAGCTCTCAGAACAGCCCTTGGCCTCTGAGCATCCAGGCAGGCACCCACGTTCCTCCAGCTCAGGTTAGCCTTGGCCCCTCCAGCCCCCGTGGCCAATTACTGAGCTGATTGTGTCTTTACTCTTTAAAATTAAATCACTCTCTCCAGGTGGGCGAGAAGTTTACTTGTGAACTTCGTTAGGGTTAGGGGTTAGGGGTTAAGGGTTAGGGCTAGGGCTAGGGGTTAGGGTTATGCTTATGGTTGGGTTAGGGTTACGGGTTAGGGTTAGGGTTGAGGTTTAGGGTTAGGGTTAGTGTTGGGTTATGGTTAGGGTTAAGGTAGGGTTAGGGTTGGGTTAGGGTTAGGGTTAGGGTGTCCAGCCTTACGTCCCATTCAGCTGTGGGTGTAGATGTGGTCAGTCCAGTTGCATCACAGCCCCTGATTGAATTTTGTAAGAATTCCTCTCTCTCTCTCACTGTCTTTTTTTTTATAATTAATTTTTATAATGGGGTGTAGCTGATTTGCAATGTTGTGTTTCTTGGTGCTGTACATCCACCTGAGTCACTTACAGAGAGACATCAATAAATTCTTTTCTAGTTTCTAGTAGTCAGATGTATGTTTTTTCTGTGAATAGAGTGTGCTGAGTCCAGTTCCTTGAACAATGAGTATGTCTTGGCGATTACATTATTGGCGTATGGAACGGTATCTGTGCCAATTTCAACCTCCTGGTTTATGCATCACCGCACCACACTTTTCTCCTTAAGCAGCCATAAGTGTGTTTTGTAAATGTGTGATGGTGTTCTGTTTGTAATTCAGTTCATGGTTGGCGATTTTTAGATTCCCTTTATAAGTGATATCTTATGATAAGTTTCTCTTGCTGTCTAACTTCTTTCACTCTCAATGACCATACATAAGTCCCCCTGAGTTTCTGCAACTGGCCTCATTTCATTGATTTCAGGGCTGAGGAATATTCCGTTGTGCTTAAGTGCCAAATTTTCTTTCACCGTTTTTTCCTTCCAAGGACTCTTAAGTTGTACCCAAGTCGAGGCTGTTGTAAACATAGAAGCAGTAAATAGGGTGCCTGCGTCCTGTGGATTTTTGGTTTTTCCAAAATATAGGCCCATGAGTGGAAGCGCCCTATGCTTCGTAGCTCTGTTTTTTAGATGTTTCAGGAAACACAGCACACTTCTCCAGAGTGGCCGTTGGCAATTTACATTCCCCCTTCAGCATAACAAGGCTCCCTTTTCTCCTCTCCTTGTCCTGCATATCTGGTTTTTACCCTTTGTGAGGATGGTCCTTTTTTCTGACTCGAAGTGATACCTCTTTGTAGTGTTGATTTGCATTGCCCGCTTCTTTGTTTGGCCAAAAAGGGCGTATGCGTTTTTCCTGAATATATTCTGTTAGTTAAATTTGAGAGACAGCTTTTTTTTTAAATTGATTAATTAATTAATTTATTTTTGGCTGCGTTGGGTCTTCGTTTCTGTGCGAAGGCTTTCTCTAGTTGTGGCAAGCGGGGGCCACTCTTCATCGCGGTGCGCGGGCCTCTCACTATCGCGGCCTCTCTTGTTGCGGAGCACAGGCTCCAGACGCGCAGGCTCAGTAGTTGTGGCTCACGGGCCTAGTTGCTCCGCGGCATGTGAGATCTTCCCAGACCAGGGCTCGAAGCCGTGTCCCCTGCATTAGCCGGCAGATTCTCAACCACTGCGCCACCAGGGAAGCCCCTTGAATAGTTTTGTATTTAAAGTTTGTCTGTGGGGACTTCCCTGGTGACGCAGTGGTTAAGAGTCCGCCTGCCAATGCAGGGGACACGGGCTCGAGCCCTGGTCCGGGAAGCTCCCACATGCCGCAGAGCAACCAAGCCTGCGCGGCACAACTACTGAAGCCTGCGCGCCTAGAGCCCGTGCTCGCCCACAAGAGAAGCCACCGCAATGAGAAGCCCGTGCACCGCAATGAAGAGTAGCCCTGCTCGACGCAACTAGAGAAAGCCCACATGCAGCAACGAAGACCCAATGCAGTCAAACATAAATTATAAACTAAAATAAAATTTGCCTCTGAATAACTTTGAGTGAATTTGGTATAAGTTGTAAAGTTTGCATCTACATTCACTTCATTCCAAATGGTTTCCAATTAATTGTTCCTTAACTACTTTTAGAAAAGTTTTGGGATAGAGACTCCATTTTAGTTTGAATGTCCAGTTTAATGGATTCAGCAGTCCTGTCAGTAGGGCACGCTGCCTCCAGTGACCTGTGAGGGAGGCGCGGCCTGCACTTCCTGCACTGACCACAGGGTGGCGCCGAGTTCGCCTCTCTGACCCACAGCGCATGCTCGTTCCCTGCGAACTCGATTGTGAGGTCAGCTGAGAGCAGTTGAGCCTCCTCAGGCGCGGGGGCGGGGGCGGGGGCGGGGGCCTTCGGGTAGGACGCCAGGCTCAGCGTCTCTGCTGAGAGGAGCTCGGTCTCCATCTCCTTAGGACTCGCTGGGGTTTCGGCTTCAGGACAAAGTGGGGCTGCGTCCACGCTGACTAGGGAACTAGGTTTCCTGAGGACCCAGGTGATGCCTGAGGAAAAGGTGAAGAGACGGTGAGGAAAAGTGGGGAGAAGCTTCCTGTGGGCGACTGACCGTTGAGGGGGTCCGTCTTCGTGTGAGCAAGGGAGGGCTTGGCGTGGAAAGCTGGGTGTTTGGTCAGGTTTGTGTGCAGGGTAGCCAGCGTGAGTTATGGGGCGTCCAGTTTTCCCAGCACCATTTATCGTGGGGAGTGTCATGCTCCTTGGTGTGTCCTTGGTCCCTGTGTCATAAATTCACCAACCCCGTCCGTGTGGGTTGAATTCTGGTCTCTCTGTCCTGTTCCTCTGGTCCCTGTGCCCGTTTTGAGCCAGTTCCACGCTGTTTTGGTGACTGTAGCTTCTCAGCAGAGTGTGACGTCAGGGAGGGAGATGCCTCCAGCCCGTTCTCTTTTTTCAGGGTTTCTTTGGCTATTTGGGGTCCTTTGTGGTTCCCCACAGATATTAGGAGGATTTGCTCTATTTGGGGGGAAAATACCATGGAAGTTTGGGAGGGATTGCATTCACTGTGTCCACTGCTTTGGGTAGCATGGATGTTTTAACAATATTAATTGTTCCATTCCATGAGAACAGGATATCTTTCCATTTATTGGTGTGTTTTGCAATGTCTTCATCAATGTCTTCAAGTTTTCAGTGTGCAGGTCTTTCACCTCCTTGGTTGACTTTATTCCCAGGTATTTTGTTCTTTTTGATGCAGTTGTAAATAGGCTTGCTTTCTTTCTCTTCCTGATGGTTCATTATTAGTGTTTAGAAATGCAACTGGTTTCTGTGTATTGATTTTGCAACTTTACTGAATTTATTTATTAGTTTTCATCGTTTTTTTGTGGAATGAAGTGGAAAATTGGAATTCAAAAATCCCACTGTTTCTACCATATCCAGGTCGTCCACAACACGGAGGACAGTGGCTCCTAATATAACCTTCCCACAGTGCCTCTAAATGACATGTGGACTTTGGGTGAACTGGATCTGGGTAAGGCTTGGCTTCTATATGGAAGTTTGATGTTTTCTCTGCTTTTCTGGCATGCTGTTGACATACATGATGTTTTGAAAAGTAATTGACTTTCCAGTAATTTCAAACATACAACTTTACATACATAAAAACAAGTCTTGTACCTTGATTAAATATACTCCTAAATATTGATGTTGACATTATTACAAATGGAATTGTTCTCAGAAATTCTTTTTCAGATTATTTTTTGCCAGCGTATGCATATAAGATAGATTTTCATGAATTGATATTTTGTTCTATAACTTTGCTTATTACTTAGTTAATTAGCTCAAATAATTTCTTTGCTGATTATAGGTAGTTTCATATATAAGATGATGTGACCTATGTTCTGTGAAGAGACACGGTTTTAATTTTTCCATTCACCCATGGATGCCTTTTATTTCTTTCCTCAAGATTCTGGGTAGAACTTCCAGTACACTATTGAGTAACAGTTATGAAGGGCAGCTTCCTGGCCCTGTTCCTGATTTCAGGAGTAAATCTTTCAGTCTTTAACGTTGAGCATGATGTTTGCTGTGGCTTTTTGTACTACTCTTTTCCCTATTGAACCAATTTACTTTTATTCCTGCTTTCTTGAGTGTTTTTCATGAAATAACCCTGGATTTTCATTGTAGATTTTTTGCATTAATTGATATGGTTATGTGTTTTTGCTTCACACCATTATTGTGGTTGAATACATTGCTTACTTTTAATATGTTGAGCAACCCGAAATTCCTGGTGTAGAGATACTTGCTTATGGCATTATCCATTTAAAGTTCTGTTGGTTTCATGTTGCTATTATTGTGTGATAGATTTTTACATTCATATTTATAAGTTGTACTGGGGTAGTTTTCTTGTTTTTTTCCTGTATTTTTAAAATCGTTTTTAAAATAGTGGTTTTATTTCATTTTAATTATTTATTTATTTTGGCCATGTCCCATGGCTTGTGGGATCTTAGTTCCCCAGTCAGGGATCGAACCCGAGCCCTTGGCAGTGAAAGCACAGAGTCCTAACCACTGGGCCACCAGGGAATTCCCCAGTTTTCTTTGTCAAGATGTATTTGTATAATCTGATTAGACTTGGCTTGGTGTAAGTGGTTTGGAGGGTTAGCATTAGGGCTGGGGCTGGTGTGAGGGTTGGGGCTGTGTATGGTTTATGGTTGCTGTGATGGTTTAAGTTTTATGGTTAATGAGTTATTTATGGGTATGGTTAATGAATATATTTTATGGTTTGCTTATGGTTATGGTTTTGCTTATTGGTTAAGGCTTATGGTTTTGGTCTCAGGGTGTTAGGGTTCTGTGTTAGAGTGGGTGTTAGGGTATGGGTGAGAATTGGGGTACAGGTAGGATGTGGGTAGAGCATGGGTTAGGGTAAGGTACAGGTTTAGGGTACGGGTTAGGCTAAGGTTAGGTCAGGGCTTAGGGTCAGGATCAGAGTTTAGGGTTAGGGTCCATGTCAGGATTAGCATCAAGGTTGAGCGAGGCCGTTGTTTTCTGCTCCTCCAGTGCTGGATTCTCATTGATACATAAATGAAATGTCTGCTCTGGTCACCCACTGTTTCAAATTGAGCTCAGCCTTAGTCAAGGGTTCTTAGGGCCTCAGAGGTCATGCAGGGTTTCCCTCCACCCTCCCTCCTGGGAAGGGTGATGCAGGCCCCACTCTGTCTGGGCAGCCCCAGGTCCAGCATGGCCCTGACATGCAGGATACTAAGTAGACGTGATGTAAGACTTGGTGCATCAGTCTGCCAGCCCCCAGGGGCTGCCTTTTTTTTTCTCTTAATTAATTAATTAATTAACTTTGGGCTGTGTTGGGTCTGCATTGCTGCACGGAGGCTTTCTCTAGTTGCGGCAAGAGGGGGCTTCTCATTGCGGTGGCTTCTCTTGATGCAGAGCACAGGCTCTAAGCACGTGGGCTTCAGCAGTTGGGGCTCGCGGGTTCTAGAGCGCAGGCTCAGTAGTTGTGGTACACCGGCTTAGTTGCTCCACAGCATGTGGGATCTTCCCGGACCAGGGCTCAAACCCGTGTCCCCTGCATTGGCAGGTGGATTCTTAACCACTGCGCCACCAGGGAAGTCTGGTGTTGCGTTCGTGAGGGCTGGTGGGGAGCTCTTGGGACTGGACGGATCCTTTGTTCCATCTGCACGGGTGTCCAAGCAGCTCTCAGAACAGCCCTTGGCCTCTGAGCATCCAGGCAGGCACCCACGTTCCTCCAGCTCAGGTTAGCCTTGGCCCCTCCAGCCCCCGTGGCCAATTACTGAGCTGATTGTGTCTTTACTCTTTAAAATTAAATCACTCTCTCCAGGTGGGCGAGAAGTTTACTTGTGAACTTCGTTAGGGTTAGGGGTTAGGGGTTAAGGGTTAGGGCTAGGGCTAGGGGTTAGGGTTATGCTTATGGTTGGGTTAGGGTTACGGGTTAGGGTTAGGGTTGAGGTTTAGGGTTAGGGTTAGTGTTGGGTTATGGTTAGGGTTAAGGTAGGGTTAGGGTTGGGTTAGGGTTAGGGTTAGGGTGTCCAGCCTTACGTCCCATTCAGCTGTGGGTGTAGATGTGGTCAGTCCAGTTGCATCACAGCCCCTGATTGAATTTTGTAAGAATTCCTCTCTCTCTCTCACTGTCTTTTTTTTATAATTAATTTTTATAATGGGGTGTAGCTGATTTGCAATGTTGTGTTTCTTGGTGCTGTACATCCACCTGAGTCACTTACAGAGAGACATCAATAAATTCTTTTCTAGTTTCTAGTAGTCAGATGTATGTTTTTTCTGTGAATAGAGTGTGCTGAGTCCAGTTCCTTGAACAATGAGTATGTCTTGGCGATTACATTATTGGCGTATGGAACGGTATCTGTGCCAATTTCAACCTCCTGGTTTATGCATCACCGCACCACACTTTTCTCCTTAAGCAGCCATAAGTGTGTTTTGTAAATGTGTGATGGTGTTCTGTTTGTAATTCAGTTCATGGTTGGCGATTTTTAGATTCCCTTTATAAGTGATATCTTATGATAAGTTTCTCTTGCTGTCTAACTTCTTTCACTCTCAATGACCATACATAAGTCCCCCTGAGTTTCTGCAACTGGCCTCATTTCATTGATTTCAGGGCTGAGGAATATTCCGTTGTGCTTAAGTGCCAAATTTTCTTTCACCGTTTTTTCCTTCCAAGGACTCTTAAGTTGTACCCAAGTCGAGGCTGTTGTAAACATAGAAGCAGTAAATAGGGTGCCTGCGTCCTGTGGATTTTTGGTTTTTCCAAAATATAGGCCCATGAGTGGAAGCGCCCTATGCTTCGTAGCTCTGTTTTTTAGATGTTTCAGGAAACACAGCACACTTCTCCAGAGTGGCCGTTGGCAATTTACATTCCCCCTTCAGCATAACAAGGCTCCCTTTTCTCCTCTCCTTGTCCTGCATATCTGGTTTTTACCCTTTGTGAGGATGGTCCTTTTTTCTGACTCGAAGTGATACCTCTTTGTAGTGTTGATTTGCATTGCCCGCTTCTTTGTTTGGCCAAAAAGGGCGTATGCGTTTTTCCTGAATATATTCTGTTAGTTAAATTTGAGAGACAGCTTTTTTTTTAAATTGATTAATTAATTAATTTATTTTTGGCTGCGTTGGGTCTTCGTTTCTGTGCGAAGGCTTTCTCTAGTTGTGGCAAGCGGGGGCCACTCTTCATCGCGGTGCGCGGGCCTCTCACTATCGCGGCCTCTCTTGTTGCGGAGCACAGGCTCCAGACGCGCAGGCTCAGTAGTTGTGGCTCACGGGCCTAGTTGCTCCGCGGCATGTGAGATCTTCCCAGACCAGGGCTCGAAGCCGTGTCCCCTGCATTAGCCGGCAGATTCTCAACCACTGCGCCACCAGGGAAGCCCCTTGAATAGTTTTGTATTTAAAGTTTGTCTGTGGGGACTTCCCTGGTGACGCAGTGGTTAAGAGTCCGCCTGCCAATGCAGGGGACACGGGCTCGAGCCCTGGTCCGGGAAGCTCCCACATGCCGCAGAGCAACCAAGCCTGCGCGGCACAACTACTGAAGCCTGCGCGCCTAGAGCCCGTGCTCGCCCACAAGAGAAGCCACCGCAATGAGAAGCCCGTGCACCGCAATGAAGAGTAGCCCTGCTCGACGCAACTAGAGAAAGCCCACATGCAGCAACGAAGACCCAATGCAGTCAAACATAAATTATAAACTAAAATAAAATTTGCCTCTGAATAACTTTGAGTGAATTTGGTATAAGTTGTAAAGTTTGCATCTACATTCACTTCATTCCAAATGGTTTCCAATTAATTGTTCCTTAACTACTTTTAGAAAAGTTTTGGGATAGAGACTCCATTTTAGTTTGAATGTCCAGTTTAATGGATTCAGCAGTCCTGTCAGTAGGGCACGCTGCCTCCAGTGACCTGTGAGGGAGGCGCGGCCTGCACTTCCTGCACTGACCACAGGGTGGCGCCGAGTTCGCCTCTCTGACCCACAGCGCATGCTCGTTCCCTGCGAACTCGATTGTGAGGTCAGCTGAGAGCAGTTGAGCCTCCTCAGGCGCGGGGGCGGGGGCGGGGGCGGGGGCCTTCGGGTAGGACGCCAGGCTCAGCGTCTCTGCTGAGAGGAGCTCGGTCTCCATCTCCTTAGGACTCGCTGGGGTTTCGGCTTCAGGACAAAGTGGGGCTGCGTCCACGCTGACTAGGGAACTAGGTTTCCTGAGGACCCAGGTGATGCCTGAGGAAAAGGTGAAGAGACGGTGAGGAAAAGTGGGGAGAAGCTTCCTGTGGGCGACTGACCGTTGAGGGGGTCCGTCTTCGTGTGAGCAAGGGAGGGCTTGGCGTGGAAAGCTGGGTGTTTGGTCAGGTTTGTGTGCAGGGTAGCCAGCGTGAGTTATGGGGCGTCCAGTTTTCCCAGCACCATTTATCGTGGGGAGTGTCATGCTCCTTGGTGTGTCCTTGGTCCCTGTGTCATAAATTCACCAACCCCGTCCGTGTGGGTTGAATTCTGGTCTCTCTGTCCTGTTCCTCTGGTCCCTGTGCCCGTTTTGAGCCAGTTCCACGCTGTTTTGGTGACTGTAGCTTCTCAGCAGAGTGTGACGTCAGGGAGGGAGATGCCTCCAGCCCGTTCTCTTTTTTCAGGGTTTCTTTGGCTATTTGGGGTCCTTTGTGGTTCCCCACAGATATTAGGAGGATTTGCTCTATTTGGGGGGAAAATACCATGGAAGTTTGGGAGGGATTGCATTCACTGTGTCCACTGCTTTGGGTAGCATGGATGTTTTAACAATATTAATTGTTCCATTCCATGAGAACAGGATATCTTTCCATTTATTGGTGTGTTTTGCAATGTCTTCATCAATGTCTTCAAGTTTTCAGTGTGCAGGTCTTTCACCTCCTTGGTTGACTTTATTCCCAGGTATTTTGTTCTTTTTCATGCAGTTGTAAATAGGCTTGCTTTCTTTCTCTTCCTGATGGTTCATTATTAGTGTTTAGAAATGCAACTGGTTTCTGTGTATTGATTTTGCAACTTTACTGAATTTATTTATTAGTTTTCATCGTTTTTTTGTGGAATGAAGTGGAAAATTGGAATTCAAAAATCCCACTGTTTCTACCATATCCAGGTCGTCCACAACACGGAGGACAGTGGCTCCTAATATAACCTTCCCACAGTGCCTCTAAATGACATGTGGACTTTGGGTGAACTGGATCTGGGTAAGGCTTGGCTTCTATATGGAAGTTTGATGTTTTCTCTGCTTTTCTGGCATGCTGTTGACATACATGATGTTTTGAAAAGTAATTGACTTTCCAGTAATTTCAAACATACAACTTTACATACATAAAAACAAGTCTTGTACCTTGATTAAATATACTCCTAAATATTGATGTTGACATTATTACAAATGGAATTGTTCTCAGAAATTCTTTTTCAGATTATTTTTTGCCAGCGTATGCATATAAGATAGATTTTCATGAATTGATATTTTGTTCTATAACTTTGCTTATTACTTAGTTAATTAGCTCAAATAATTTCTTTGCTGATTATAGGTAGTTTCATATATAAGATGATGTGACCTATGTTCTGTGAAGAGACACGGTTTTAATTTTTCCATTCACCCATGGATGCCTTTTATTTCTTTCCTCAAGATTCTGGGTAGAACTTCCAGTACACTATTGAGTAACAGTTATGAAGGGCAGCTTCCTGGCCCTGTTCCTGATTTCAGGAGTAAATCTTTCAGTCTTTAACGTTGAGCATGATGTTTGCTGTGGCTTTTTGTACTACTCTTTTCCCTATTGAACCAATTTACTTTTATTCCTGCTTTCTTGAGTGTTTTTCATGAAATAACCCTGGATTTTCATTGTAGATTTTTTGCATTAATTGATATGGTTATGTGTTTTTGCTTCACACCATTATTGTGGTTGAATACATTGCTTACTTTTAATATGTTGAGCAACCCGAAATTCCTGGTGTAGAGATACTTGCTTATGGCATTATCCATTTAAAGTTCTGTTGGTTTCATGTTGCTATTATTGTGTGATAGATTTTTACATTCATATTTATAAGTTGTACTGGGGTAGTTTTCTTGTTTTTTTCCTGTATTTTTAAAATCGTTTTTAAAATAGTGGTTTTATTTCATTTTAATTATTTATTTATTTTGGCCATGTCCCATGGCTTGTGGGATCTTAGTTCCCCAGTCAGGGATCGAACCCGAGCCCTTGGCAGTGAAAGCACAGAGTCCTAACCACTGGGCCACCAGGGAATTCCCCAGTTTTCTTTGTCAAGATGTATTTGTATAATCTGATTAGACTTGGCTTGGTGTAAGTGGTTTGGAGGGTTAGCATTAGGGCTGGGGCTGGTGTGAGGGTTGGGGCTGTGTATGGTTTATGGTTGCTGTGATGGTTTAAGTTTTATGGTTAATGAGTTATTTATGGGTATGGTTAATGAATATATTTTATGGTTTGCTTATGGTTATGGTTTTGCTTATTGGTTAAGGCTTATGGTTTTGGTCTCAGGGTGTTAGGGTTCTGTGTTAGAGTGGGTGTTAGGGTATGGGTGAGAATTGGGGTACAGGTAGGATGTGGGTAGAGCATGGGTTAGGGTAAGGTACAGGTTTAGGGTACGGGTTAGGCTAAGGTTAGGTCAGGGCTTAGGGTCAGGATCAGAGTTTAGGGTTAGGGTCCATGTCAGGATTAGCATCAAGGTTGAGCGAGGCCGTTGTTTTCTGCTCCTCCAGTGCTGGATTCTCATTGATACATAAATGAAATGTCTGCTCTGGTCACCCACTGTTTCAAATTGAGCTCAGCCTTAGTCAAGGGTTCTTAGGGCCTCAGAGGTCATGCAGGGTTTCCCTCCACCCTCCCTCCTGGGAAGGGTGATGCAGGCCCCACTCTGTCTGGGCAGCCCCAGGTCCAGCATGGCCCTGACATGCAGGATACTAAGTAGACGTGATGTAAGACTTGGTGCATCAGTCTGCCAGCCCCCAGGGGCTGCCTTTTTTTTTCTCTTAATTAATTAATTAATTAACTTTGGGCTGTGTTGGGTCTGCATTGCTGCACGGAGGCTTTCTCTAGTTGCGGCAAGAGGGGGCTTCTCATTGCGGTGGCTTCTCTTGATGCAGAGCACAGGCTCTAAGCACGTGGGCTTCAGCAGTTGGGGCTCGCGGGTTCTAGAGCGCAGGCTCAGTAGTTGTGGTACACCGGCTTAGTTGCTCCACAGCATGTGGGATCTTCCCGGACCAGGGCTCAAACCCGTGTCCCCTGCATTGGCAGGTGGATTCTTAACCACTGCGCCACCAGGGAAGTCTGGTGTTGCGTTCGTGAGGGCTGGTGGGGAGCTCTTGGGACTGGACGGATCCTTTGTTCCATCTGCACGGGTGTCCAAGCAGCTCTCAGAACAGCCCTTGGCCTCTGAGCATCCAGGCAGGCACCCACGTTCCTCCAGCTCAGGTTAGCCTTGGCCCCTCCAGCCCCCGTGGCCAATTACTGAGCTGATTGTGTCTTTACTCTTTAAAATTAAATCACTCTCTCCAGGTGGGCGAGAAGTTTACTTGTGAACTTCGTTAGGGTTAGGGGTTAGGGGTTAAGGGTTAGGGCTAGGGCTAGGGGTTAGGGTTATGCTTATGGTTGGGTTAGGGTTACGGGTTAGGGTTAGGGTTGAGGTTTAGGGTTAGGGTTAGTGTTGGGTTATGGTTAGGGTTAAGGTAGGGTTAGGGTTGGGTTAGGGTTAGGGTTAGGGTGTCCAGCCTTACGTCCCATTCAGCTGTGGGTGTAGATGTGGTCAGTCCAGTTGCATCACAGCCCCTGATTGAATTTTGTAAGAATTCCTCTCTCTCTCTCACTGTCTTTTTTTTTATAATTAATTTTTATAATGGGGTGTAGCTGATTTGCAATGTTGTGTTTCTTGGTGCTGTACATCCACCTGAGTCACTTACAGAGAGACATCAATAAATTCTTTTCTAGTTTCTAGTAGTCAGATGTATGTTTTTTCTGTGAATAGAGTGTGCTGAGTCCAGTTCCTTGAACAATGAGTATGTCTTGGCGATTACATTATTGGCGTATGGAACGGTATCTGTGCCAATTTCAACCTCCTGGTTTATGCATCACCGCACCACACTTTTCTCCTTAAGCAGCCATAAGTGTGTTTTGTAAATGTGTGATGGTGTTCTGTTTGTAATTCAGTTCATGGTTGGCGATTTTTAGATTCCCTTTATAAGTGATATCTTATGATAAGTTTCTCTTGCTGTCTAACTTCTTTCACTCTCAATGACCATACATAAGTCCCCCTGAGTTTCTGCAACTGGCCTCATTTCATTGATTTCAGGGCTGAGGAATATTCCGTTGTGCTTAAGTGCCAAATTTTCTTTCACCGTTTTTTCCTTCCAAGGACTCTTAAGTTGTACCCAAGTGGAGGCTGTTGTAAACATAGCAGCAGTAAATAGGGTGCCTGCGTCCTGTGGATTTTTGGTTTTTCCAAAATATAGGCCCATGAGTGGAAGCGCCCTATGCTTCGTAGCTCTGTTTTTTAGATGTTTCAGGAAACACAGCACACTTCTCCAGAGTGGCCGTTGGCAATTTACATTCCCCCTTCAGCATAACAAGGCTCCCTTTTCTCCTCTCCTTGTCCTGCATATCTGGTTTTTACCCTTTGTGAGGATGGTCCTTTTTTCTGACTCGAAGTGATACCTCTTTGTAGTGTTGATTTGCATTGCCCGCTTCTTTGTTTGGCCAAAAAGGGCGTATGCGTTTTTCCTGAATATATTCTGTTAGTTAAATTTGAGAGACAGCTTTTTTTTTAAATTGATTAATTAATTAATTTATTTTTGGCTGCGTTGGGTCTTCGTTTCTGTGCGAAGGCTTTCTCTAGTTGTGGCAAGCGGGGGCCACTCTTCATCGCGGTGCGCGGGCCTCTCACTATCGCGGCCTCTCTTGTTGCGGAGCACAGGCTCCAGACGCGCAGGCTCAGTAGTTGTGGCTCACGGGCCTAGTTGCTCCGCGGCATGTGAGATCTTCCCAGACCAGGGCTCGAAGCCGTGTCCCCTGCATTAGCCGGCAGATTCTCAACCACTGCGCCACCAGGGAAGCCCCTTGAATAGTTTTGTATTTAAAGTTTGTCTGTGGGGACTTCCCTGGTGACGCAGTGGTTAAGAGTCCGCCTGCCAATGCAGGGGACACGGGCTCGAGCCCTGGTCCGGGAAGCTCCCACATGCCGCAGAGCAACCAAGCCTGCGCGGCACAACTACTGAAGCCTGCGCGCCTAGAGCCCGTGCTCGCCCACAAGAGAAGCCACCGCAATGAGAAGCCCGTGCACCGCAATGAAGAGTAGCCCTGCTCGACGCAACTAGAGAAAGCCCACATGCAGCAACGAAGACCCAATGCAGTCAAACATAAATTATAAACTAAAATAAAATTTGCCTCTGAATAACTTTGAGTGAATTTGGTATAAGTTGTAAAGTTTGCATCTACATTCACTTCATTCCAAATGGTTTCCAATTAATTGTTCCTTAACTACTTTTAGAAAAGTTTTGGGATAGAGACTCCATTTTAGTTTGAATGTCCAGTTTAATGGATTCAGCAGTCCTGTCAGTAGGGCACGCTGCCTCCAGTGACCTGTGAGGGAGGCGCGGCCTGCACTTCCTGCACTGACCACAGGGTGGCGCCGAGTTCGCCTCTCTGACCCACAGCGCATGCTCGTTCCCTGCGAACTCGATTGTGAGGTCAGCTGAGAGCAGTTGAGCCTCCTCAGGCGCGGGGGCGGGGGCGGGGGCGGGGGCCTTCGGGTAGGACGCCAGGCTCAGCGTCTCTGCTGAGAGGAGCTCGGTCTCCATCTCCTTAGGACTCGCTGGGGTTTCGGCTTCAGGACAAAGTGGGGCTGCGTCCACGCTGACTAGGGAACTAGGTTTCCTGAGGACCCAGGTGATGCCTGAGGAAAAGGTGAAGAGACGGTGAGGAAAAGTGGGGAGAAGCTTCCTGTGGGCGACTGACCGTTGAGGGGGTCCGTCTTCGTGTGAGCAAGGGAGGGCTTGGCGTGGAAAGCTGGGTGTTTGGTCAGGTTTGTGTGCAGGGTAGCCAGCGTGAGTTATGGGGCGTCCAGTTTTCCCAGCACCATTTATCGTGGGGAGTGTCATGCTCCTTGGTGTGTCCTTGGTCCCTGTGTCATAAATTCACCAACCCCGTCCGTGTGGGTTGAATTCTGGTCTCTCTGTCCTGTTCCTCTGGTCCCTGTGCCCGTTTTGAGCCAGTTCCACGCTGTTTTGGTGACTGTAGCTTCTCAGCAGAGTGTGACGTCAGGGAGGGAGATGCCTCCAGCCCGTTCTCTTTTTTCAGGGTTTCTTTGGCTATTTGGGGTCCTTTGTGGTTCCCCACAGATATTAGGAGGATTTGCTCTATTTGGGGGGAAAATACCATGGAAGTTTGGGAGGGATTGCATTCACTGTGTCCACTGCTTTGGGTAGCATGGATGTTTTAACAATATTAATTGTTCCATTCCATGAGAACAGGATATCTTTCCATTTATTGGTGTGTTTTGCAATGTCTTCATCAATGTCTTCAAGTTTTCAGTGTGCAGGTCTTTCACCTCCTTGGTTGACTTTATTCCCAGGTATTTTGTTCTTTTTGATGCAGTTGTAAATAGGCTTGCTTTCTTTCTCTTCCTGATGGTTCATTATTAGTGTTTAGAAATGCAACTGGTTTCTGTGTATTGATTTTGCAACTTTACTGAATTTATTTATTAGTTTTCATCGTTTTTTTGTGGAATGAAGTGGAAAATTGGAATTCAAAAATCCCACTGTTTCTACCATATCCAGGTCGTCCACAACACGGAGGACAGTGGCTCCTAATATAACCTTCCCACAGTGCCTCTAAATGACATGTGGACTTTGGGTGAACTGGATCTGGGTAAGGCTTGGCTTCTATATGGAAGTTTGATGTTTTCTCTGCTTTTCTGGCATGCTGTTGACATACATGATGTTTTGAAAAGTAATTGACTTTCCAGTAATTTCAAACATACAACTTTACATACATAAAAACAAGTCTTGTACCTTGATTAAATATACTCCTAAATATTGATGTTGACATTATTACAAATGGAATTGTTCTCAGAAATTCTTTTTCAGATTATTTTTTGCCAGCGTATGCATATAAGATAGATTTTCATGAATTGATATTTTGTTCTATAACTTTGCTTATTACTTAGTTAATTAGCTCAAATAATTTCTTTGCTGATTATAGGTAGTTTCATATATAAGATGATGTGACCTATGTTCTGTGAAGAGACACGGTTTTAATTTTTCCATTCACCCATGGATGCCTTTTATTTCTTTCCTCAAGATTCTGGGTAGAACTTCCAGTACACTATTGAGTAACAGTTATGAAGGGCAGCTTCCTGGCCCTGTTCCTGATTTCAGGAGTAAATCTTTCAGTCTTTAACGTTGAGCATGATGTTTGCTGTGGCTTTTTGTACTACTCTTTTCCCTATTGAACCAATTTACTTTTATTCCTGCTTTCTTGAGTGTTTTTCATGAAATAACACTGGATTTTCATTGTAGATTTTTTGCATTAATTGATATGGTTATGTGTTTTTGCTTCACACCATTATTGTGGTTGAATACATTGCTTACTTTTAATATGTTGAGCAACCCGAAATTCCTGGTGTAGAGATACTTGCTTATGGCATTATCCATTTAAAGTTCTGTTGGTTTCATGTTGCTATTATTGTGTGATAGATTTTTACATTCATATTTATAAGTTGTACTGGGGTAGTTTTCTTGTTTTTTTCCTGTATTTTTAAAATCGTTTTTAAAATAGTGGTTTTATTTCATTTTAATTATTTATTTATTTTGGCCATGTCCCATGGCTTGTGGGATCTTAGTTCCCCAGTCAGGGATCGAACCCGAGCCCTTGGCAGTGAAAGCACAGAGTCCTAACCACTGGGCCACCAGGGAATTCCCCAGTTTTCTTTGTCAAGATGTATTTGTATAATCTGATTAGACTTGGCTTGGTGTAAGTGGTTTGGAGGGTTAGCATTAGGGCTGGGGCTGGTGTGAGGGTTGGGGCTGTGTATGGTTTATGGTTGCTGTGATGGTTTAAGTTTTATGGTTAATGAGTTATTTATGGGTATGGTTAATGAATATATTTTATGGTTTGCTTATGGTTATGGTTTTGCTTATTGGTTAAGGCTTATGGTTTTGGTCTCAGGGTGTTAGGGTTCTGTGTTAGAGTGGGTGTTAGGGTATGGGTGAGAATTGGGGTACAGGTAGGATGTGGGTAGAGCATGGGTTAGGGTAAGGTACAGGTTTAGGGTACGGGTTAGGCTAAGGTTAGGTCAGGGCTTAGGGTCAGGATCAGAGTTTAGGGTTAGGGTCCATGTCAGGATTAGCATCAAGGTTGAGCGAGGCCGTTGTTTTCTGCTCCTCCAGTGCTGGATTCTCATTGATACATAAATGAAATGTCTGCTCTGGTCACCCACTGTTTCAAATTGAGCTCAGCCTTAGTCAAGGGTTCTTAGGGCCTCAGAGGTCATGCAGGGTTTCCCTCCACCCTCCCTCCTGGGAAGGGTGATGCAGGCCCCACTCTGTCTGGGCAGCCCCAGGTCCAGCATGGCCCTGACATGCAGGATACTAAGTAGACGTGATGTAAGACTTGGTGCATCAGTCTGCCAGCCCCCAGGGGCTGCCTTTTTTTTTCTCTTAATTAATTAATTAATTAACTTTGGGCTGTGTTGGGTCTGCATTGCTGCACGGAGGCTTTCTCTAGTTGCGGCAAGAGGGGGCTTCTCATTGCGGTGGCTTCTCTTGATGCAGAGCACAGGCTCTAAGCACGTGGGCTTCAGCAGTTGGGGCTCGCGGGTTCTAGAGCGCAGGCTCAGTAGTTGTGGTACACCGGCTTAGTTGCTCCACAGCATGTGGGATCTTCCCGGACCAGGGCTCAAACCCGTGTCCCCTGCATTGGCAGGTGGATTCTTAACCACTGCGCCACCAGGGAAGTCTGGTGTTGCGTTCGTGAGGGCTGGTGGGGAGCTCTTGGGACTGGACGGATCCTTTGTTCCATCTGCACGGGTGTCCAAGCAGCTCTCAGAACAGCCCTTGGCCTCTGAGCATCCAGGCAGGCACCCACGTTCCTCCAGCTCAGGTTAGCCTTGGCCCCTCCAGCCCCCGTGGCCAATTACTGAGCTGATTGTGTCTTTACTCTTTAAAATTAAATCACTCTCTCCAGGTGGGCGAGAAGTTTACTTGTGAACTTCGTTAGGGTTAGGGGTTAGGGGTTAAGGGTTAGGGCTAGGGCTAGGGGTTAGGGTTATGCTTATGGTTGGGTTAGGGTTACGGGTTAGGGTTAGGGTTGAGGTTTAGGGTTAGGGTTAGTGTTGGGTTATGGTTAGGGTTAAGGTAGGGTTAGGGTTGGGTTAGGGTTAGGGTTAGGGTGTCCAGCCTTACGTCCCATTCAGCTGTGGGTGTAGATGTGGTCAGTCCAGTTGCATCACAGCCCCTGATTGAATTTTGTAAGAATTCCTCTCTCTCTCTCACTGTCTTTTTTTTTATAATTAATTTTTATAATGGGGTGTAGCTGATTTGCAATGTTGTGTTTCTTGGTGCTGTACATCCACCTGAGTCACTTACAGAGAGACATCAATAAATTCTTTTCTAGTTTCTAGTAGTCAGATGTATGTTTTTTCTGTGAATAGAGTGTGCTGAGTCCAGTTCCTTGAACAATGAGTATGTCTTGGCGATTACATTATTGGCGTATGGAACGGTATCTGTGCCAATTTCAACCTCCTGGTTTATGCATCACCGCACCACACTTTTCTCCTTAAGCAGCCATAAGTGTGTTTTGTAAATGTGTGATGGTGTTCTGTTTGTAATTCAGTTCATGGTTGGCGATTTTTAGATTCCCTTTATAAGTGATATCTTATGATAAGTTTCTCTTGCTGTCTAACTTCTTTCACTCTCAATGACCATACATAAGTCCCCCTGAGTTTCTGCAACTGGCCTCATTTCATTGATTTCAGGGCTGAGGAATATTCCGTTGTGCTTAAGTGCCAAATTTTCTTTCACCGTTTTTTCCTTCCAAGGACTCTTAAGTTGTACCCAAGTGGAGGCTGTTGTAAACATAGCAGCAGTAAATAGGGTGCCTGCGTCCTGTGGATTTTTGGTTTTTCCAAAATATAGGCCCATGAGTTGAAGCGCCCTATGCTTCGTAGCTCTGTTTTTTAGATGTTTCAGGAAACACAGCACACTTCTCCAGAGTGGCCGTTGGCAATTTACATTCCCCCTTCAGCATAACAAGGCTCCCTTTTCTCCTCTCCTTGTCCTGCATATCTGGTTTTTACCCTTTGTGAGGATGGTCCTTTTTTCTGACTCGAAGTGATACCTCTTTGTAGTGTTGATTTGCATTGCCCGCTTCTTTGTTTGGCCAAAAAGGGCGTATGCGTTTTTCCTGAATATATTCTGTTAGTTAAATTTGAGAGACAGCTTTTTTTTTAAATTGATTAATTAATTTATTTATTTTTGGCTGCGTTGGGTCTTCGTTTCTGTGCGAAGGCTTTCTCTAGTTGTGGCAAGCGGGGGCCACTCTTCATCGCGGTGCGCGGGCCTCTCACTATCGCGGCCTCTCTTGTTGCGGAGCACAGGCTCCAGACGCGCAGGCTCAGTAGTTGTGGCTCACGGGCCTAGTTGCTCCGCGGCATGTGAGATCTTCCCAGACCAGGGCTCGAAGCCGTGTCCCCTGCATTAGCCGGCAGATTCTCAACCACTGCGCCACCAGGGAAGCCCCTTGAATAGTTTTGTATTTAAAGTTTGTCTGTGGGGACTTCCCTGGTGACGCAGTGGTTAAGAGTCCGCCTGCCAATGCAGGGGACACGGGCTCGAGCCCTGGTCCGGGAAGCTCCCACATGCCGCAGAGCAACCAAGCCTGCGCGGCACAACTACTGAAGCCTGCGCGCCTAGAGCCCGTGCTCGCCCACAAGAGAAGCCACCGCAATGAGAAGCCCGTGCACCGCAATGAAGAGTAGCCCTGCTCGACGCAACTAGAGAAAGCCCACATGCAGCAACGAAGACCCAATGCAGTCAAACATAAATTATAAACTAAAATAAAATTTGCCTCTGAATAACTTTGAGTGAATTTGGTATAAGTTGTAAAGTTTGCATCTACATTCACTTCATTCCAAATGGTTTCCAATTAATTGTTCCTTAACTACTTTTAGAAAAGTTTTGGGATAGAGACTCCATTTTAGTTTGAATGTCCAGTTTAATGGATTCAGCAGTCCTGTCAGTAGGGCACGCTGCCTCCAGTGACCTGTGAGGGAGGCGCGGCCTGCACTTCCTGCACTGACCACAGGGTGGCGCCGAGTTCGCCTCTCTGACCCACAGCGCATGCTCGTTCCCTGCGAACTCGATTGTGAGGTCAGCTGAGAGCAGTTGAGCCTCCTCAGGCGCGGGGGCGGGGGCGGGGGCGGGGGCCTTCGGGTAGGACGCCAGGCTCAGCGTCTCTGCTGAGAGGAGCTCGGTCTCCATCTCCTTAGGACTCGCTGGGGTTTCGGCTTCAGGACAAAGTGGGGCTGCGTCCACGCTGACTAGGGAACTAGGTTTCCTGAGGACCCAGGTGATGCCTGAGGAAAAGGTGAAGAGACGGTGAGGAAAAGTGGGGAGAAGCTTCCTGTGGGCGACTGACCGTTGAGGGGGTCCGTCTTCGTGTGAGCAAGGGAGGGCTTGGCGTGGAAAGCTGGGTGTTTGGTCAGGTTTGTGTGCAGGGTAGCCAGCGTGAGTTATGGGGCGTCCAGTTTTCCCAGCACCATTTATCGTGGGGAGTGTCATGCTCCTTGGTGTGTCCTTGGTCCCTGTGTCATAAATTCACCAACCCCGTCCGTGTGGGTTGAATTCTGGTCTCTCTGTCCTGTTCCTCTGGTCCCTGTGCCCGTTTTGAGCCAGTTCCACGCTGTTTTGGTGACTGTAGCTTCTCAGCAGAGTGTGACGTCAGGGAGGGAGATGCCTCCAGCCCGTTCTCTTTTTTCAGGGTTTCTTTGGCTATTTGGGGTCCTTTGTGGTTCCCCACAGATATTAGGAGGATTTGCTCTATTTGGGGGGAAAATACCATGGAAGTTTGGGAGGGATTGCATTCACTGTGTCCACTGCTTTGGGTAGCATGGATGTTTTAACAATATTAATTGTTCCATTCCATGAGAACAGGATATCTTTCCATTTATTGGTGTGTTTTGCAATGTCTTCATCAATGTCTTCAAGTTTTCAGTGTGCAGGTCTTTCACCTCCTTGGTTGACTTTATTCCCAGGTATTTTGTTCTTTTTGATGCAGTTGTAAATAGGCTTGCTTTCTTTCTCTTCCTGATGGTTCATTATTAGTGTTTAGAAATGCAACTGGTTTCTGTGTATTGATTTTGCAACTTTACTGAATTTATTTATTAGTTTTCATCGTTTTTTTGTGGAATGAAGTGGAAAATTGGAATTCAAAAATCCCACTGTTTCTACCATATCCAGGTCGTCCACAACACGGAGGACAGTGGCTCCTAATATAACCTTCCCACAGTGCCTCTAAATGACATGTGGACTTTGGGTGAACTGGATCTGGGTAAGGCTTGGCTTCTATATGGAAGTTTGATGTTTTCTCTGCTTTTCTGGCATGCTGTTGACATACATGATGTTTTGAAAAGTAATTGACTTTCCAGTAATTTCAAACATACAACTTTACATACATAAAAACAAGTCTTGTACCTTGATTAAATATACTCCTAAATATTGATGTTGACATTATTACAAATGGAATTGTTCTCAGAAATTCTTTTTCAGATTATTTTTTGCCAGCGTATGCATATAAGATAGATTTTCATGAATTGATATTTTGTTCTATAACTTTGCTTATTACTTAGTTAATTAGCTCAAATAATTTCTTTGCTGATTATAGGTAGTTTCATATATAAGATGATGTGACCTATGTTCTGTGAAGAGACACGGTTTTAATTTTTCCATTCACCCATGGATGCCTTTTATTTCTTTCCTCAAGATTCTGGGTAGAACTTCCAGTACACTATTGAGTAACAGTTATGAAGGGCAGCTTCCTGGCCCTGTTCCTGATTTCAGGAGTAAATCTTTCAGTCTTTAACGTTGAGCATGATGTTTGCTGTGGCTTTTTGTACTACTCTTTTCCCTATTGAACCAATTTACTTTTATTCCTGCTTTCTTGAGTGTTTTTCATGAAATAACCCTGGATTTTCATTGTAGATTTTTTGCATTAATTGATATGGTTATGTGTTTTTGCTTCACACCATTATTGTGGTTGAATACATTGCTTACTTTTAATATGTTGAGCAACCCGAAATTCCTGGTGTAGAGATACTTGCTTATGGCATTATCCATTTAAAGTTCTGTTGGTTTCATGTTGCTATTATTGTGTGATAGATTTTTACATTCATATTTATAAGTTGTACTGGGGTAGTTTTCTTGTTTTTTTCCTGTATTTTTAAAATCGTTTTTAAAATAGTGGTTTTATTTCATTTTAATTATTTATTTATTTTGGCCATGTCCCATGGCTTGTGGGATCTTAGTTCCCCAGTCAGGGATCGAACCCGAGCCCTTGGCAGTGAAAGCACAGAGTCCTAACCACTGGGCCACCAGGGAATTCCCCAGTTTTCTTTGTCAAGATGTATTTGTATAATCTGATTAGACTTGGCTTGGTGTAAGTGGTTTGGAGGGTTAGCATTAGGGCTGGGGCTGGTGTGAGGGTTGGGGCTGTGTATGGTTTATGGTTGCTGTGATGGTTTAAGTTTTATGGTTAATGAGTTATTTATGGGTATGGTTAATGAATATATTTTATGGTTTGCTTATGGTTATGGTTTTGCTTATTGGTTAAGGCTTATGGTTTTGGTCTCAGGGTGTTAGGGTTCTGTGTTAGAGTGGGTGTTAGGGTATGGGTGAGAATTGGGGTACAGGTAGGATGTGGGTAGAGCATGGGTTAGGGTAAGGTACAGGTTTAGGGTACGGGTTAGGCTAAGGTTAGGTCAGGGCTTAGGGTCAGGATCAGAGTTTAGGGTTAGGGTCCATGTCAGGATTAGCATCAAGGTTGAGCGAGGCCGTTGTTTTCTGCTCCTCCAGTGCTGGATTCTCATTGATACATAAATGAAATGTCTGCTCTGGTCACCCACTGTTTCAAATTGAGCTCAGCCTTAGTCAAGGGTTCTTAGGGCCTCAGAGGTCATGCAGGGTTTCCCTCCACCCTCCCTCCTGGGAAGGGTGATGCAGGCCCCACTCTGTCTGGGCAGCCCCAGGTCCAGCATGGCCCTGACATGCAGGATACTAAGTAGACGTGATGTAAGACTTGGTGCATCAGTCTGCCAGCCCCCAGGGGCTGCCTTTTTTTTTCTCTTAATTAATTAATTAATTAACTTTGGGCTGTGTTGGGTCTGCATTGCTGCACGGAGGCTTTCTCTAGTTGCGGCAAGAGGGGGCTTCTCATTGCGGTGGCTTCTCTTGATGCAGAGCACAGGCTCTAAGCACGTGGGCTTCAGCAGTTGGGGCTCGCGGGTTCTAGAGCGCAGGCTCAGTAGTTGTGGTACACCGGCTTAGTTGCTCCACAGCATGTGGGATCTTCCCGGACCAGGGCTCAAACCCGTGTCCCCTGCATTGGCAGGTGGATTCTTAACCACTGCGCCACCAGGGAAGTCTGGTGTTGCGTTCGTGAGGGCTGGTGGGGAGCTCTTGGGACTGGACGGATCCTTTGTTCCATCTGCACGGGTGTCCAAGCAGCTCTCAGAACAGCCCTTGGCCTCTGAGCATCCAGGCAGGCACCCACGTTCCTCCAGCTCAGGTTAGCCTTGGCCCCTCCAGCCCCCGTGGCCAATTACTGAGCTGATTGTGTCTTTACTCTTTAAAATTAAATCACTCTCTCCAGGTGGGCGAGAAGTTTACTTGTGAACTTCGTTAGGGTTAGGGGTTAGGGGTTAAGGGTTAGGGCTAGGGCTAGGGGTTAGGGTTATGCTTATGGTTGGGTTAGGGTTACGGGTTAGGGTTAGGGTTGAGGTTTAGGGTTAGTGTTAGTGTTGGGTTATGGTTAGGGTTAAGGTAGGGTTAGGGTTGGGTTAGGGTTAGGGTTAGGGTGTCCAGCCTTACGTCCCATTCAGCTGTGGGTGTAGATGTGGTCAGTCCAGTTGCATCACAGCCCCTGATTGAATTTTGTAAGAATTCCTCTCTCTCTCTCACTGTCTTTTTTTTTATAATTAATTTTTATAATGGGGTGTAGCTGATTTGCAATGTTGTGTTTCTTGGTGCTGTACATCCACCTGAGTCACTTACAGAGAGACATCAATAAATTCTTTTCTAGTTTCTAGTAGTCAGATGTATGTTTTTTCTGTGAATAGAGTGTGCTGAGTCCAGTTCCTTGAACAATGAGTATGTCTTGGCGATTACATTATTGGCGTATGGAACGGTATCTGTGCCAATTTCAACCTCCTGGTTTATGCATCACCGCACCACACTTTTCTCCTTAAGCAGCCATAAGTGTGTTTTGTAAATGTGTGATGGTGTTCTGTTTGTAATTCAGTTCATGGTTGGCGATTTTTAGATTCCCTTTATAAGTGATATCTTATGATAAGTTTCTCTTGCTGTCTAACTTCTTTCACTCTCAATGACCATACATAAGTCCCCCTGAGTTTCTGCAACTGGCCTCATTTCATTGATTTCAGGGCTGAGGAATATTCCGTTGTGCTTAAGTGCCAAATTTTCTTTCACCGTTTTTTCCTTCCAAGGACTCTTAAGTTGTACCCAAGTGGAGGCTGTTGTAAACATAGCAGCAGTAAATAGGGTGCCTGCGTCCTGTGGATTTTTGGTTTTTCCAAAATATAGGCCCATGAGTGGAAGCGCCCTATGCTTCGTAGCTCTGTTTTTTAGATGTTTCAGGAAACACAGCACACTTCTCCAGAGTGGCCGTTGGCAATTTACATTCCCCCTTCAGCATAACAAGGCTCCCTTTTCTCCTCTCCTTGTCCTGCATATCTGGTTTTTACCCTTTGTGAGGATGGTCCTTTTTTCTGACTCGAAGTGATACCTCTTTGTAGTGTTGATTTGCATTGCCCGCTTCTTTGTTTGGCCAAAAAGGGCGTATGCGTTTTTCCTGAATATATTCTGTTAGTTAAATTTGAGAGACAGCTTTTTTTTTAAATTGATTAATTAATTTATTTATTTTTGGCTGCGTTGGGTCTTCGTTTCTGTGCGAAGGCTTTCTCTAGTTGTGGCAAGCGGGGGCCACTCTTCATCGCGGTGCGCGGGCCTCTCACTATCGCGGCCTCTCTTGTTGCGGAGCACAGGCTCCAGACGCGCAGGCTCAGTAGTTGTGGCTCACGGGCCTAGTTGCTCCGCGGCATGTGAGATCTTCCCAGACCAGGGCTCGAAGCCGTGTCCCCTGCATTAGCCGGCAGATTCTCAACCACTGCGCCACCAGGGAAGCCCCTTGAATAGTTTTGTATTTAAAGTTTTTCTGTGGGGACTTCCCTGGTGACGCAGTGGTTAAGAGTCCGCCTGCCAATGCAGGGGACACGGGCTCGAGCCCTGGTCCGGGAAGCTCCCACATGCCGCAGAGCAACCAAGCCTGCGCGGCACAACTACTGAAGCCTGCGCGCCTAGAGCCCGTGCTCGCCCACAAGAGAAGCCACCGCAATGAGAAGCCCGTGCACCGCAATGAAGAGTAGCCCTGCTCGACGCAACTAGAGAAAGCCCACATGCAGCAACGAAGACCCAATGCAGTCAAACATAAATTATAAACTAAAATAAAATTTGCCTCTGAATAACTTTGAGTGAATTTGGTATAAGTTGTAAAGTTTGCATCTACATTCACTTCATTCCAAATGGTTTCCAATTAATTGTTCCTTAACTACTTTTAGAAAAGTTTTGGGATAGAGACTCCATTTTAGTTTGAATGTCCAGTTTAATGGATTCAGCAGTCCTGTCAGTAGGGCACGCTGCCTCCAGTGACCTGTGAGGGAGGCGCGGCCTGCACTTCCTGCACTGACCACAGGGTGGCGCCGAGTTCGCCTCTCTGACCCACAGCGCATGCTCGTTCCCTGCGAACTCGATTGTGAGGTCAGCTGAGAGCAGTTGAGCCTCCTCAGGCGCGGGGGCGGGGGCGGGGGCGGGGGCCTTCGGGTAGGACGCCAGGCTCAGCGTCTCTGCTGAGAGGAGCTCGGTCTCCATCTCCTTAGGACTCGCTGGGGTTTCGGCTTCAGGACAAAGTGGGGCTGCGTCCACGCTGACTAGGGAACTAGGTTTCCTGAGGACCCAGGTGATGCCTGAGGAAAAGGTGAAGAGACGGTGAGGAAAAGTGGGGAGAAGCTTCCTGTGGGCGACTGACCGTTGAGGGGGTCCGTCTTCGTGTGAGCAAGGGAGGGCTTGGCGTGGAAAGCTGGGTGTTTGGTCAGGTTTGTGTGCAGGGTAGCCAGCGTGAGTTATGGGGCGTCCAGTTTTCCCAGCACCATTTATCGTGGGGAGTGTCATGCTCCTTGGTGTGTCCTTGGTCCCTGTGTCATAAATTCACCAACCCCGTCCGTGTGGGTTGAATTCTGGTCTCTCTGTCCTGTTCCTCTGGTCCCTGTGCCCGTTTTGAGCCAGTTCCACGCTGTTTTGGTGACTGTAGCTTCTCAGCAGAGTGTGACGTCAGGGAGGGAGATGCCTCCAGCCCGTTCTCTTTTTTCAGGGTTTCTTTGGCTATTTGGGGTCCTTTGTGGTTCCCCACAGATATTAGGAGGATTTGCTCTATTTGGGGGGAAAATACCATGGAAGTTTGGGAGGGATTGCATTCACTGTGTCCACTGCTTTGGGTAGCATGGATGTTTTAACAATATTAATTGTTCCATTCCATGAGAACAGGATATCTTTCCATTTATTGGTGTGTTTTGCAATGTCTTCATCAATGTCTTCAAGTTTTCAGTGTGCAGGTCTTTCACCTCCTTGGTTGACTTTATTCCCAGGTATTTTGTTCTTTTTGATGCAGTTGTAAATAGGCTTGCTTTCTTTCTCTTCCTGATGGTTCATTATTAGTGTTTAGAAATGCAACTGGTTTCTGTGTATTGATTTTGCAACTTTACTGAATTTATTTATTAGTTTTCATCGTTTTTTTGTGGAATGAAGTGGAAAATTGGAATTCAAAAATCCCACTGTTTCTACCATATCCAGGTCGTCCACAACACGGAGGACAGTGGCTCCTAATATAACCTTCCCACAGTGCCTCTAAATGACATGTGGACTTTGGGTGAACTGGATCTGGGTAAGGCTTGGCTTCTATATGGAAGTTTGATGTTTTCTCTGCTTTTCTGGCATGCTGTTGACATACATGATGTTTTGAAAAGTAATTGACTTTCCAGTAATTTCAAACATACAACTTTACATACATAAAAACAAGTCTTGTACCTTGATTAAATATACTCCTAAATATTGATGTTGACATTATTACAAATGGAATTGTTCTCAGAAATTCTTTTTCAGATTATTTTTTGCCAGCGTATGCATATAAGATAGATTTTCATGAATTGATATTTTGTTCTATAACTTTGCTTATTACTTAGTTAATTAGCTCAAATAATTTCTTTGCTGATTATAGGTAGTTTCATATATAAGATGATGTGACCTATGTTCTGTGAAGAGACACGGTTTTAATTTTTCCATTCACCCATGGATGCCTTTTATTTCTTTCCTCAAGATTCTGGGTAGAACTTCCAGTACACTATTGAGTAACAGTTATGAAGGGCAGCTTCCTGGCCCTGTTCCTGATTTCAGGAGTAAATCTTTCAGTCTTTAACGTTGAGCATGATGTTTGCTGTGGCTTTTTGTACTACTCTTTTCCCTATTGAACCAATTTACTTTTATTCCTGCTTTCTTGAGTGTTTTTCATGAAATAACCCTGGATTTTCATTGTAGATTTTTTGCATTAATTGATATGGTTATGTGTTTTTGCTTCACACCATTATTGTGGTTGAATACATTGCTTACTTTTAATATGTTGAGCAACCCGAAATTCCTGGTGTAGAGATACTTGCTTATGGCATTATCCATTTAAAGTTCTGTTGGTTTCATGTTGCTATTATTGTGTGATAGATTTTTACATTCATATTTATAAGTTGTACTGGGGTAGTTTTCTTGTTTTTTTCCTGTATTTTTAAAATCGTTTTTAAAATAGTGGTTTTATTTCATTTTAATTATTTATTTATTTTGGCCATGTCCCATGGCTTGTGGGATCTTAGTTCCCCAGTCAGGGATCGAACCCGAGCCCTTGGCAGTGAAAGCACAGAGTCCTAACCACTGGGCCACCAGGGAATTCCCCAGTTTTCTTTGTCAAGATGTATTTGTATAATCTGATTAGACTTGGCTTGGTGTAAGTGGTTTGGAGGGTTAGCATTAGGGCTGGGGCTGGTGTGAGGGTTGGGGCTGTGTATGGTTTATGGTTGCTGTGATGGTTTAAGTTTTATGGTTAATGAGTTATTTATGGGTATGGTTAATGAATATATTTTATGGTTTGCTTATGGTTATGGTTTTGCTTATTGGTTAAGGCTTATGGTTTTGGTCTCAGGGTGTTAGGGTTCTGTGTTAGAGTGGGTGTTAGGGTATGGGTGAGAATTGGGGTACAGGTAGGATGTGGGTAGAGCATGGGTTAGGGTAAGGTACAGGTTTAGGGTACGGGTTAGGCTAAGGTTAGGTCAGGGCTTAGGGTCAGGATCAGAGTTTAGGGTTAGGGTCCATGTCAGGATTAGCATCAAGGTTGAGCGAGGCCGTTGTTTTCTGCTCCTCCAGTGCTGGATTCTCATTGATACATAAATGAAATGTCTGCTCTGGTCACCCACTGTTTCAAATTGAGCTCAGCCTTAGTCAAGGGTTCTTAGGGCCTCAGAGGTCATGCAGGGTTTCCCTCCACCCTCCCTCCTGGGAAGGGTGATGCAGGCCCCACTCTGTCTGGGCAGCCCCAGGTCCAGCATGGCCCTGACATGCAGGATACTAAGTAGACGTGATGTAAGACTTGGTGCATCAGTCTGCCAGCCCCCAGGGGCTGCCTTTTTTTTTCTCTTAATTAATTAATTAATTAACTTTGGGCTGTGTTGGGTCTGCATTGCTGCACGGAGGCTTTCTCTAGTTGCGGCAAGAGGGGGCTTCTCATTGCGGTGGCTTCTCTTGATGCAGAGCACAGGCTCTAAGCACGTGGGCTTCAGCAGTTGGGGCTCGCGGGTTCTAGAGCGCAGGCTCAGTAGTTGTGGTACACCGGCTTAGTTGCTCCACAGCATGTGGGATCTTCCCGGACCAGGGCTCAAACCCGTGTCCCCTGCATTGGCAGGTGGATTCTTAACCACTGCGCCACCAGGGAAGTCTGGTGTTGCGTTCGTGAGGGCTGGTGGGGAGCTCTTGGGACTGGACGGATCCTTTGTTCCATCTGCACGGGTGTCCAAGCAGCTCTCAGAACAGCCCTTGGCCTCTGAGCATCCAGGCAGGCACCCACGTTCCTCCAGCTCAGGTTAGCCTTGGCCCCTCCAGCCCCCGTGGCCAATTACTGAGCTGATTGTGTCTTTACTCTTTAAAATTAAATCACTCTCTCCAGGTGGGCGAGAAGTTTACTTGTGAACTTCGTTAGGGTTAGGGGTTAGGGGTTAAGGGTTAGGGCTAGGGCTAGGGGTTAGGGTTATGCTTATGGTTGGGTTAGGGTTACGGGTTAGGGTTAGGGTTGAGGTTTAGGGTTAGGGTTAGTGTTGGGTTATGGTTAGGGTTAAGGTAGGGTTAGGGTTGGGTTAGGGTTAGGGTTAGGGTGTCCAGCCTTACGTCCCATTCAGCTGTGGGTGTAGATGTGGTCAGTCCAGTTGCATCACAGCCCCTGATTGAATTTTGTAAGAATTCCTCTCTCTCTCTCACTGTCTTTTTTTTTATAATTAATTTTTATAATGGGGTGTAGCTGATTTGCAATGTTGTGTTTCTTGGTGCTGTACATCCACCTGAGTCACTTACAGAGAGACATCAATAAATTCTTTTCTAGTTTCTAGTAGTCAGATGTATGTTTTTTCTGTGAATAGAGTGTGCTGAGTCCAGTTCCTTGAACAATGAGTATGTCTTGGCGATTACATTATTGGCGTATGGAACGGTATCTGTGCCAATTTCAACCTCCTGGTTTATGCATCACCGCACCACACTTTTCTCCTTAAGCAGCCATAAGTGTGTTTTGTAAATGTGTGATGGTGTTCTGTTTGTAATTCAGTTCATGGTTGGCGATTTTTAGATTCCCTTTATAAGTGATATCTTATGATAAGTTTCTCTTGCTGTCTAACTTCTTTCACTCTCAATGACCATACATAAGTCCCCCTGAGTTTCTGCAACTGGCCTCATTTCATTGATTTCAGGGCTGAGGAATATTCCGTTGTGCTTAAGTGCCAAATTTTCTTTCACCGTTTTTTCCTTCCAAGGACTCTTAAGTTGTACCCAAGTGGAGGCTGTTGTAAACATAGCAGCAGTAAATAGGGTGCCTGCGTCCTGTGGATTTTTGGTTTTTCCAAAATATAGGCCCATGAGTGGAAGCGCCCTATGCTTCGTAGCTCTGTTTTTTAGATGTTTCAGGAAACACAGCACACTTCTCCAGAGTGGCCGTTGGCAATTTACATTCCCCCTTCAGCATAACAAGGCTCCCTTTTCTCCTCTCCTTGTCCTGCATATCTGGTTTTTACCCTTTGTGAGGATGGTCCTTTTTTCTGACTCGAAGTGATACCTCTTTGTAGTGTTGATTTGCATTGCCCGCTTCTTTGTTTGGCCAAAAAGGGCGTATGCGTTTTTCCTGAATATATTCTGTTAGTTAAATTTGAGAGACAGCTTTTTTTTTAAATTGATTAATTAATTTATTTATTTTTGGCTGCGTTGGGTCTTCGTTTCTGTGCGAAGGCTTTCTCTAGTTGTGGCAAGCGGGGGCCACTCTTCATCGCGGTGCGCGGGCCTCTCACTATCGCGGCCTCTCTTGTTGCGGAGCACAGGCTCCAGACGCGCAGGCTCAGTAGTTGTGGCTCACGGGCCTAGTTGCTCCGCGGCATGTGAGATCTTCCCAGACCAGGGCTCGAAGCCGTGTCCCCTGCATTAGCCGGCAGACTCTCAACCACTGCGCCACCAGGGAAGCCCCTTGAATAGTTTTGTATTTAAAGTTTGTCTGTGGGGACTTCCCTGGTGACGCAGTGGTTAAGAGTCCGCCTGCCAATGCAGGGGACACGGGCTCGAGCCCTGGTCCGGGAAGCTCCCACATGCCGCAGAGCAACCAAGCCTGCGCGGCACAACTACTGAAGCCTGCGCGCCTAGAGCCCGTGCTCGCCCACAAGAGAAGCCACCGCAATGAGAAGCCCGTGCACCGCAATGAAGAGTAGCCCTGCTCGACGCAACTAGAGAAAGCCCACATGCAGCAACGAAGACCCAATGCAGTCAAACATAAATTATAAACTAAAATAAAATTTGCCTCTGAATAACTTTGAGTGAATTTGGTATAAGTTGTAAAGTTTGCATCTACATTCACTTCATTCCAAATGGTTTCCAATTAATTGTTCCTTAACTACTTTTAGAAAAGTTTTGGGATAGAGACTCCATTTTAGTTTGAATGTCCAGTTTAATGGATTCAGCAGTCCTGTCAGTAGGGCACGCTGCCTCCAGTGACCTGTGAGGGAGGCGCGGCCTGCACTTCCTGCACTGACCACAGGGTGGCGCCGAGTTCGCCTCTCTGACCCACAGCGCATGCTCGTTCCCTGCGAACTCGATTGTGAGGTCAGCTGAGAGCAGTTGAGCCTCCTCAGGCGCGGGGGCGGGGGCGGGGGCGGGGGCCTTCGGGTAGGACGCCAGGCTCAGCGTCTCTGCTGAGAGGAGCTCGGTCTCCATCTCCTTAGGACTCGCTGGGGTTTCGGCTTCAGGACAAAGTGGGGCTGCGTCCACGCTGACTAGGGAACTAGGTTTCCTGAGGACCCAGGTGATGCCTGAGGAAAAGGTGAAGAGACGGTGAGGAAAAGTGGGGAGAAGCTTCCTGTGGGCGACTGACCGTTGAGGGGGTCCGTCTTCGTGTGAGCAAGGGAGGGCTTGGCGTGGAAAGCTGGGTGTTTGGTCAGGTTTGTGTGCAGGGTAGCCAGCGTGAGTTATGGGGCGTCCAGTTTTCCCAGCACCATTTATCGTGGGGAGTGTCATGCTCCTTGGTGTGTCCTTGGTCCCTGTGTCATAAATTCACCAACCCCGTCCGTGTGGGTTGAATTCTGGTCTCTCTGTCCTGTTCCTCTGGTCCCTGTGCCCGTTTTGAGCCAGTTCCACGCTGTTTTGGTGACTGTAGCTTCTCAGCAGAGTGTGACGTCAGGGAGGGAGATGCCTCCAGCCCGTTCTCTTTTTTCAGGGTTTCTTTGGCTATTTGGGGTCCTTTGTGGTTCCCCACAGATATTAGGAGGATTTGCTCTATTTGGGGGGAAAATACCATGGAAGTTTGGGAGGGATTGCATTCACTGTGTCCACTGCTTTGGGTAGCATGGATGTTTTAACAATATTAATTGTTCCATTCCATGAGAACAGGATATCTTTCCATTTATTGGTGTGTTTTGCAATGTCTTCATCAATGTCTTCAAGTTTTCAGTGTGCAGGTCTTTCACCTCCTTGGTTGACTTTATTCCCAGGTATTTTGTTCTTTTTCATGCAGTTGTAAATAGGCTTGCTTTCTTTCTCTTCCTGATGGTTCATTATTAGTGTTTAGAAATGCAACTGGTTTCTGTGTATTGATTTTGCAACTTTACTGAATTTATTTATTAGTTTTCATCGTTTTTTTGTGGAATGAAGTGGAAAATTGGAATTCAAAAATCCCACTGTTTCTACCATATCCAGGTCGTCCACAACACGGAGGACAGTGGCTCCTAATATAACCTTCCCACAGTGCCTCTAAATGACATGTGGACTTTGGGTGAACTGGATCTGGGTAAGGCTTGGCTTCTATATGGAAGTTTGATGTTTTCTCTGCTTTTCTGGCATGCTGTTGACATACATGATGTTTTGAAAAGTAATTGACTTTCCAGTAATTTCAAACATACAACTTTACATACATAAAAACAAGTCTTGTACCTTGATTAAATATACTCCTAAATATTGATGTTGACATTATTACAAATGGAATTGTTCTCAGAATTTCTTTTTCAGATTATTTTTTGCCAGCGTATGCATATAAGATAGATTTTCATGAATTGATATTTTGTTCTATAACTTTGCTTATTACTTAGTTAATTAGCTCAAATAATTTCTTTGCTGATTATAGGTAGTTTCATATATAAGATGATGTGACCTATGTTCTGTGAAGAGACACGGTTTTAATTTTTCCATTCACCCATGGATGCCTTTTATTTCTTTCCTCAAGATTCTGGGTAGAACTTCCAGTACACTATTGAGTAACAGTTATGAAGGGCAGCTTCCTGGCCCTGTTCCTGATTTCAGGAGTAAATCTTTCAGTCTTTAACGTTGAGCATGATGTTTGCTGTGGCTTTTTGTACTACTCTTTTCCCTATTGAACCAATTTACTTTTATTCCTGCTTTCTTGAGTGTTTTTCATGAAATAACACTGGATTTTCATTGTAGATTTTTTGCATTAATTGATATGGTTATGTGTTTTTGCTTCACACCATTATTGTGGTTGAATACATTGCTTACTTTTAATATGTTGAGCAACCCGAAATTCCTGGTGTAGAGATACTTGCTTATGGCATTATCCATTTAAAGTTCTGTTGGTTTCATGTTGCTATTATTGTGTGATAGATTTTTACATTCATATTTATAAGTTGTACTGGGGTAGTTTTCTTGTTTTTTTCCTGTATTTTTAAAATCGTTTTTAAAATAGTGGTTTTATTTCATTTTAATTATTTATTTATTTTGGCCATGTCCCATGGCTTGTGGGATCTTAGTTCCCCAGTCAGGGATCGAACCCGAGCCCTTGGCAGTGAAAGCACAGAGTCCTAACCACTGGGCCACCAGGGAATTCCCCAGTTTTCTTTGTCAAGATGTATTTGTATAATCTGATTAGACTTGGCTTGGTGTAAGTGGTTTGGAGGGTTAGCATTAGGGCTGGGGCTGGTGTGAGGGTTGGGGCTGTGTATGGTTTATGGTTGCTGTGATGGTTTAAGTTTTATGGTTAATGAGTTATTTATGGGTATGGTTAATGAATATATTTTATGGTTTGCTTATGGTTATGGTTTTGCTTATTGGTTAAGGCTTATGGTTTTGGTCTCAGGGTGTTAGGGTTCTGTGTTAGAGTGGGTGTTAGGGTATGGGTGAGAATTGGGGTACAGGTAGGATGTGGGTAGAGCATGGGTTAGGGTAAGGTACAGGTTTAGGGTACGGGTTAGGCTAAGGTTAGGTCAGGGCTTAGGGTCAGGATCAGAGTTTAGGGTTAGGGTCCATGTCAGGATTAGCATCAAGGTTGAGCGAGGCCGTTGTTTTCTGCTCCTCCAGTGCTGGATTCTCATTGATACATAAATGAAATGTCTGCTCTGGTCACCCACTGTTTCA
Source organism: Balaenoptera physalus (assembly GCF_965194825.1). Taxonomy (NCBI): domain Eukaryota; kingdom Metazoa; phylum Chordata; class Mammalia; order Artiodactyla; family Balaenopteridae; genus Balaenoptera; species Balaenoptera physalus. Next base: position 809,114 of record NW_028126306.1, read on the forward strand.
AATTGAGCTCAGCCTTAGTCAAGGGTTCTTAGGGCCTCAGAGGTCATGCAGGGTTTCCCTCCACCCTCCCTCCTGGGAAGGGTGATGCAGGCCCCACTCTGTCTGGGCAGCCCCAGGTCCAGCATGGCCCTGACATGCAGGATACTAAGTAGACGTGATGTAAGACTTGGTGCATCAGTCTTCCAGCCCCCAGGGGCTGCCTGTTTTTTTCTCTTAATTAATTAATTAATTAACTTTGGGCTGTGTTGGGTCTGCATTGCTGCACGGAGGCTTTCTCTAGTTGCGGCAAGAGGGGTCTTCTCATTGCGGTGGCTTCTCTTGATGCAGAGCACAGGCTCTAAGCACGTGGGCTTCAGCAGTTGGGGCTCGCGGGTTCTAGAGCGCAGGCTCAGTAGTTGTGGTACACCGGCTTAGTTGCTCCACAGCATGTGGGATCTTCCCGGACCAGGGCTCAAACCCGTGTCCCCTGCATTGGCAGGTGGATTCTTAACCACTGCGCCACCAGGGAAGTCTGGTGTTGCGTTCGTGAGGGCTGGTGGGGAGCTCTTGGGACTGGACGGATCATTTGTTCCATCTGCACGGGTGTCCAAGCAGCTCTCAGAACAGCCCTTGGCCTCTGAGCATCCAGGCAGGCACCCACGTTCCTCCAGCTCAGGTTAGCCTTGGCCCCTCCAGCCCCCGTGGCCAATTACTGAGCTGATTGTGTCTTTACTCTTTAAAATTAAATCACTCTCTCCAGGTGGGCGAGAAGTTTACTTGTGAACTTCGTTAGGGTTAGGGGTTAGGGGTTAAGGGTTAGGGCTAGGGCTAGGGGTTAGGGTTATGCTTATGGTTGGGTTAGGGTTACGGGTTAGGGTTAGGGTTGAGGTTTAGGGTTAGGGTTAGTGTTGGGTTATGGTTAGGGTTAAGGTAGGGTTAGGGTTGGGTTAGGGTTAGGGTTAGGGTTAGGGTTAGGGTTTAGGGTTAGGGTGTCCAGCCTTACGTCCCATTCAGCTGTGGGTGTAGATGTGGTCAGTCCAGTTGCATCACAGCCCCTGATTGAATTTTGTAAGAATTCCTCTCTCTCTCTCACTGTCTTTTTTTTTATAATTAATTTTTATAATGGGGTGTAGCTGATTTGCAATGTTGTGTTTCTTGGTGCTGTACATCCACCTGAGTCACTTACAGAGAGACATCAATAAATTCTTTTCTAGTTTCTAGTAGTCAGATGTATGTTTTTTCTGTGAATAGAGTGTGCTGAGTCCAGTTCCTTGAACAATGAGTATGTCTTGGCGATTACATTATTGGCGTATGGAACGGTATCTGTGCCAATTTCAACCTCCTGGTTTATGCATCACCGCACCACACTTTTCTCCTTAAGCAGCCATAAGTGTGTTTTGTAAATGTGTGATGGTGTTCTGTTTGTAATTCAGTTCATGGTTGGCGATTTTTAGATTCCCTTTATAAGTGATATCTTATGATAAGTTTCTCTTGCTGTCTAACTTCTTTCACTCTCAATGACCATACATAAGTCCCCCTGAGTTTCTGCAACTGGCCTCATTTCATTGATTTCAGGGCTGAGGAATATTCCGTTGTGCTTAAGTGCCAAATTTTCTTTCACCGTTTTTTCCTTCCAAGGACTCTTAAGTTGTACCCAAGTGGAGGCTGTTGTAAACATAGCAGCAGTAAATAGGGTGCCTGCGTCCTGTGGATTTTTGGTTTTTCCAAAATATAGGCCCATGAGTGGAAGCGCCCTATGCTTCGTAGCTCTGTTTTTTAGATGTTTCAGGAAACACAGCACACTTCTCCAGAGTGGCCGTTGGCAATTTACATTCCCCCTTCAGCATAACAAGGCTCCCTTTTCTCCTCTCCTTGTCCTGCATATCTGGTTTTTACCCTTTGTGAGGATGGTCCTTTTTTCTGACTCGAAGTGATACCTCTTTGTAGTGTTGATTTGCATTGCCCGCTTCTTTGTTTGGCCAAAAAGGGCGTATGCGTTTTTCCTGAATATATTCTGTTAGTTAAATTTGAGAGACAGCTTTTTTTTTAAATTGATTAATTAATTTATTTATTTTTGGCTGCGTTGGGTCTTCGTTTCTGTGCGAAGGCTTTCTCTAGTTGTGGCAAGCGGGGGCCACTCTTCATCGCGGTGCGCGGGCCTCTCACTATCGCGGCCTCTCTTGTTGCGGAGCACAGGCTCCAGACGCGCAGGCTCAGTAGTTGTGGCTCACGGGCCTAGTTGCTCCGCGGCATGTGAGATCTTCCCAGACCAGGGCTCGAAGCCGTGTCCCCTGCATTAGCCGGCAGATTCTCAACCACTGCGCCACCAGGGAAGCCCCTTGAATAGTTTTGTATTTAAAGTTTTTCTGTGGGGACTTCCCTGGTGACGCAGTGGTTAAGAGTCCGCCTGCCAATGCAGGGGACACGGGCTCGAGCCCTGGTCCGGGAAGCTCCCACATGCCGCAGAGCAACCAAGCCTGCGCGGCACAACTACTGAAGCCTGCGCGCCTAGAGCCCGTGCTCGCCCACAAGAGAAGCCACCGCAATGAGAAGCCCGTGCACCGCAATGAAGAGTAGCCCTGCTCGACGCAACTAGAGAAAGCCCACATGCAGCAACGAAGACCCAATGCAGTCAAACATAAATTATAAACTAAAATAAAATTTGCCTCTGAATAACTTTGAGTGAATTTGGTATAAGTTGTAAAGTTTGCATCTACATTCACTTCATTCCAAATGGTTTCCAATTAATTGTTCCTTAACTACTTTTAGAAAAGTTTTGGGATAGAGACTCCATTTTAGTTTGAATGTCCAGTTTAATGGATTCAGCAGTCCTGTCAGTAGGGCACGCTGCCTCCAGTGACCTGTGAGGGAGGCGCGGCCTGCACTTCCTGCACTGACCACAGGGTGGCGCCGAGTTCGCCTCTCTGACCCACAGCGCATGCTCGTTCCCTGCGAACTCGATTGTGAGGTCAGCTGAGAGCAGTTGAGCCTCCTCAGGCGCGGGGGCGGGGGCGGGGGCGGGGGCCTTCGGGTAGGACGCCAGGCTCAGCGTCTCTGCTGAGAGGAGCTCGGTCTCCATCTCCTTAGGACTCGCTGGGGTTTCGGCTTCAGGACAAAGTGGGGCTGCGTCCACGCTGACTAGGGAACTAGGTTTCCTGAGGACCCAGGTGATGCCTGAGGAAAAGGTGAAGAGACGGTGAGGAAAAGTGGGGAGAAGCTTCCTGTGGGCGACTGACCGTTGAGGGGGTCCGTCTTCGTGTGAGCAAGGGAGGGCTTGGCGTGGAAAGCTGGGTGTTTGGTCAGGTTTGTGTGCAGGGTAGCCAGCGTGAGTTATGGGGCGTCCAGTTTTCCCAGCACCATTTATCGTGGGGAGTGTCATGCTCCTTGGTGTGTCCTTGGTCCCTGTGTCATAAATTCACCAACCCCGTCCGTGTGGGTTGAATTCTGGTCTCTCTGTCCTGTTCCTCTGGTCCCTGTGCCCGTTTTGAGCCAGTTCCACGCTGTTTTGGTGACTGTAGCTTCTCAGCAGAGTGTGACGTCAGGGAGGGAGATGCCTCCAGCCCGTTCTCTTTTTTCAGGGTTTCTTTGGCTATTTGGGGTCCTTTGTGGTTCCCCACAGATATTAGGAGGATTTGCTCTATTTGGGGGGAAAATACCATGGAAGTTTGGGAGGGATTGCATTCACTGTGTCCACTGCTTTGGGTAGCATGGATGTTTTAACAATATTAATTGTTCCATTCCATGAGAACAGGATATCTTTCCATTTATTGGTGTGTTTTGCAATGTCTTCATCAATGTCTTCAAGTTTTCAGTGTGCAGGTCTTTCACCTCCTTGGTTGACTTTATTCCCAGGTATTTTGTTCTTTTTCATGCAGTTGTAAATAGGCTTGCTTTCTTTCTCTTCCTGATGGTTCATTATTAGTGTTTAGAAATGCAACTGGTTTCTGTGTATTGATTTTGCAACTTTACTGAATTTATTTATTAGTTTTCATCGTTTTTTTGTGGAATGAAGTGGAAAATTGGAATTCAAAAATCCCACTGTTTCTACCATATCCAGGTCGTCCACAACACGGAGGACAGTGGCTCCTAATATAACCTTCCCACAGTGCCTCTAAATGACATGTGGACTTTGGGTGAACTGGATCTGGGTAAGGCTTGGCTTCTATATGGAAGTTTGATGTTTTCTCTGCTTTTCTGGCATGCTGTTGACATACATGATGTTTTGAAAAGTAATTGACTTTCCAGTAATTTCAAACATACAACTTTACATACATAAAAACAAGTCTTGTACCTTGATTAAATATACTCCTAAATATTGATGTTGACATTATTACAAATGGAATTGTTCTCAGAATTTCTTTTTCAGATTATTTTTTGCCAGCGTATGCATATAAGATAGATTTTCATGAATTGATATTTTGTTCTATAACTTTGCTTATTACTTAGTTAATTAGCTCAAATAATTTCTTTGCTGATTATAGGTAGTTTCATATATAAGATGATGTGACCTATGTTCTGTGAAGAGACACGGTTTTAATTTTTCCATTCACCCATGGATGCCTTTTATTTCTTTCCTCAAGATTCTGGGTAGAACTTCCAGTACACTATTGAGTAACAGTTATGAAGGGCAGCTTCCTGGCCCTGTTCCTGATTTCAGGAGTAAATCTTTCAGTCTTTAACGTTGAGCATGATGTTTGCTGTGGCTTTTTGTACTACTCTTTTCCCTATTGAACCAATTTACTTTTATTCCTGCTTTCTTGAGTGTTTTTCATGAAATAACACTGGATTTTCATTGTAGATTTTTTGCATTAATTGATATGGTTATGTGTTTTTGCTTCACACCATTATTGTGGTTGAATACATTGCTTACTTTTAATATGTTGAGCAACCCGAAATTCCTGGTGTAGAGATACTTGCTTATGGCATTATCCATTTAAAGTTCTGTTGGTTTCATGTTGCTATTATTGTGTGATAGATTTTTACATTCATATTTATAAGTTGTACTGGGGTAGTTTTCTTGTTTTTTTCCTGTATTTTTAAAATCGTTTTTAAAATAGTGGTTTTATTTCATTTTAATTATTTATTTATTTTGGCCATGTCCCATGGCTTGTGGGATCTTAGTTCCCCAGTCAGGGATCGAACCCGAGCCCTTGGCAGTGAAAGCACAGAGTCCTAACCACTGGGCCACCAGGGAATTCCCCAGTTTTCTTTGTCAAGATGTATTTGTATAATCTGATTAGACTTGGCTTGGTGTAAGTGGTTTGGAGGGTTAGCATTAGGGCTGGGGCTGGTGTGAGGGTTGGGGCTGTGTATGGTTTATGGTTGCTGTGATGGTTTAAGTTTTATGGTTAATGAGTTATTTATGGGTATGGTTAATGAATATATTTTATGGTTTGCTTATGGTTATGGTTTTGCTTATTGGTTAAGGCTTATGGTTTTGGTCTCAGGGTGTTAGGGTTCTGTGTTAGAGTGGGTGTTAGGGTATGGGTGAGAATTGGGGTACAGGTAGGATGTGGGTAGAGCATGGGTTAGGGTAAGGTACAGGTTTAGGGTACGGGTTAGGCTAAGGTTAGGTCAGGGCTTAGGGTCAGGATCAGAGTTTAGGGTTAGGGTCCATGTCAGGATTAGCATCAAGGTTGAGCGAGGCCGTTGTTTTCTGCTCCTCCAGTGCTGGATTCTCATTGATACATAAATGAAATGTCTGCTCTGGTCACCCACTGTTTCAAATTGAGCTCAGCCTTAGTCAAGGGTTCTTAGGGCCTCAGAGGTCATGCAGGGTTTCCCTCCACCCTCCCTCCTGGGAAGGGTGATGCAGGCCCCACTCTGTCTGGGCAGCCCCAGGTCCAGCATGGCCCTGACATGCAGGATACTAAGTAGACGTGATGTAAGACTTGGTGCATCAGTCTTCCAGCCCCCAGGGGCTGCCTGTTTTTTTCTCTTAATTAATTAATTAATTAACTTTGGGCTGTGTTGGGTCTGCATTGCTGCACGGAGGCTTTCTCTAGTTGCGGCAAGAGGGGTCTTCTCATTGCGGTGGCTTCTCTTGATGCAGAGCACAGGCTCTAAGCACGTGGGCTTCAGCAGTTGGGGCTCGCGGGTTCTAGAGCGCAGGCTCAGTAGTTGTGGTACACCGGCTTAGTTGCTCCACAGCATGTGGGATCTTCCCGGACCAGGGCTCAAACCCGTGTCCCCTGCATTGGCAGGTGGATTCTTAACCACTGCGCCACCAGGGAAGTCTGGTGTTGCGTTCGTGAGGGCTGGTGGGGAGCTCTTGGGACTGGACGGATCATTTGTTCCATCTGCACGGGTGTCCAAGCAGCTCTCAGAACAGCCCTTGGCCTCTGAGCATCCAGGCAGGCACCCACGTTCCTCCAGCTCAGGTTAGCCTTGGCCCCTCCAGCCCCCGTGGCCAATTACTGAGCTGATTGTGTCTTTACTCTTTAAAATTAAATCACTCTCTCCAGGTGGGCGAGAAGTTTACTTGTGAACTTCGTTAGGGTTAGGGGTTAGGGGTTAAGGGTTAGGGCTAGGGCTAGGGGTTAGGGTTATGCTTATGGTTGGGTTAGGGTTACGGGTTAGGGTTAGGGTTGAGGTTTAGGGTTAGGGTTAGTGTTGGGTTATGGTTAGGGTTAAGGTAGGGTTAGGGTTGGGTTAGGGTTAGGGTTAGGGTTAGGGTTAGGGTTTAGGGTTAGGGTGTCCAGCCTTACGTCCCATTCAGCTGTGGGTGTAGATGTGGTCAGTCCAGTTGCATCACAGCCCCTGATTGAATTTTGTAAGAATTCCTCTCTCTCTCTCACTGTCTTTTTTTTTATAATTAATTTTTATAATGGGGTGTAGCTGATTTGCAATGTTGTGTTTCTTGGTGCTGTACATCCACCTGAGTCACTTACAGAGAGACATCAATAAATTCTTTTCTAGTTTCTAGTAGTCAGATGTATGTTTTTTCTGTGAATAGAGTGTGCTGAGTCCAGTTCCTTGAACAATGAGTATGTCTTGGCGATTACATTATTGGCGTATGGAACGGTATCTGTGCCAATTTCAACCTCCTGGTTTATGCATCACCGCACCACACTTTTCTCCTTAAGCAGCCATAAGTGTGTTTTGTAAATGTGTGATGGTGTTCTGTTTGTAATTCAGTTCATGGTTGGCGATTTTTAGATTCCCTTTATAAGTGATATCTTATGATAAGTTTCTCTTGCTGTCTAACTTCTTTCACTCTCAATGACCATACATAAGTCCCCCTGAGTTTCTGCAACTGGCCTCATTTCATTGATTTCAGGGCTGAGGAATATTCCGTTGTGCTTAAGTGCCAAATTTTCTTTCACCGTTTTTTCCTTCCAAGGACTCTTAAGTTGTACCCAAGTGGAGGCTGTTGTAAACATAGCAGCAGTAAATAGGGTGCCTGCGTCCTGTGGATTTTTGGTTTTTCCAAAATATAGGCCCATGAGTGGAAGCGCCCTATGCTTCGTAGCTCTGTTTTTTAGATGTTTCAGGAAACACAGCACACTTCTCCAGAGTGGCCGTTGGCAATTTACATTCCCCCTTCAGCATAACAAGGCTCCCTTTTCTCCTCTCCTTGTCCTGCATATCTGGTTTTTACCCTTTGTGAGGATGGTCCTTTTTTCTGACTCGAAGTGATACCTCTTTGTAGTGTTGATTTGCATTGCCCGCTTCTTTGTTTGGCCAAAAAGGGCGTATGCGTTTTTCCTGAATATATTCTGTTAGTTAAATTTGAGAGACAGCTTTTTTTTTAAATTGATTAATTAATTTATTTATTTTTGGCTGCGTTGGGTCTTCGTTTCTGTGCGAAGGCTTTCTCTAGTTGTGGCAAGCGGGGGCCACTCTTCATCGCGGTGCGCGGGCCTCTCACTATCGCGGCCTCTCTTGTTGCGGAGCACAGGCTCCAGACGCGCAGGCTCAGTAGTTGTGGCTCACGGGCCTAGTTGCTCCGCGGCATGTGAGATCTTCCCAGACCAGGGCTCGAAGCCGTGTCCCCTGCATTAGCCGGCAGATTCTCAACCACTGCGCCACCAGGGAAGCCCCTTGAATAGTTTTGTATTTAAAGTTTTTCTGTGGGGACTTCCCTGGTGACGCAGTGGTTAAGAGTCCGCCTGCCAATGCAGGGGACACGGGCTCGAGCCCTGGTCCGGGAAGCTCCCACATGCCGCAGAGCAACCAAGCCTGCGCGGCACAACTACTGAAGCCTGCGCGCCTAGAGCCCGTGCTCGCCCACAAGAGAAGCCACCGCAATGAGAAGCCCGTGCACCGCAATGAAGAGTAGCCCTGCTCGACGCAACTAGAGAAAGCCCACATGCAGCAACGAAGACCCAATGCAGTCAAACATAAATTATAAACTAAAATAAAATTTGCCTCTGAATAACTTTGAGTGAATTTGGTATAAGTTGTAAAGTTTGCATCTACATTCACTTCATTCCAAATGGTTTCCAATTAATTGTTCCTTAACTACTTTTAGAAAAGTTTTGGGATAGAGACTCCATTTTAGTTTGAATGTCCAGTTTAATGGATTCAGCAGTCCTGTCAGTAGGGCACGCTGCCTCCAGTGACCTGTGAGGGAGGCGCGGCCTGCACTTCCTGCACTGACCACAGGGTGGCGCCGAGTTCGCCTCTCTGACCCACAGCGCATGCTCGTTCCCTGCGAACTCGATTGTGAGGTCAGCTGAGAGCAGTTGAGCCTCCTCAGGCGCGGGGGCGGGGGCGGGGGCGGGGGCCTTCGGGTAGGACGCCAGGCTCAGCGTCTCTGCTGAGAGGAGCTCGGTCTCCATCTCCTTAGGACTCGCTGGGGTTTCGGCTTCAGGACAAAGTGGGGCTGCGTCCACGCTGACTAGGGAACTAGGTTTCCTGAGGACCCAGGTGATGCCTGAGGAAAAGGTGAAGAGACGGTGAGGAAAAGTGGGGAGAAGCTTCCTGTGGGCGACTGACCGTTGAGGGGGTCCGTCTTCGTGTGAGCAAGGGAGGGCTTGGCGTGGAAAGCTGGGTGTTTGGTCAGGTTTGTGTGCAGGGTAGCCAGCGTGAGTTATGGGGCGTCCAGTTTTCCCAGCACCATTTATCGTGGGGAGTGTCATGCTCCTTGGTGTGTCCTTGGTCCCTGTGTCATAAATTCACCAACCCCGTCCGTGTGGGTTGAATTCTGGTCTCTCTGTCCTGTTCCTCTGGTCCCTGTGCCCGTTTTGAGCCAGTTCCACGCTGTTTTGGTGACTGTAGCTTCTCAGCAGAGTGTGACGTCAGGGAGGGAGATGCCTCCAGCCCGTTCTCTTTTTTCAGGGTTTCTTTGGCTATTTGGGGTCCTTTGTGGTTCCCCACAGATATTAGGAGGATTTGCTCTATTTGGGGGGAAAATACCATGGAAGTTTGGGAGGGATTGCATTCACTGTGTCCACTGCTTTGGGTAGCATGGATGTTTTAACAATATTAATTGTTCCATTCCATGAGAACAGGATATCTTTCCATTTATTGGTGTGTTTTGCAATGTCTTCATCAATGTCTTCAAGTTTTCAGTGTGCAGGTCTTTCACCTCCTTGGTTGACTTTATTCCCAGGTATTTTGTTCTTTTTCATGCAGTTGTAAATAGGCTTGCTTTCTTTCTCTTCCTGATGGTTCATTATTAGTGTTTAGAAATGCAACTGGTTTCTGTGTATTGATTTTGCAACTTTACTGAATTTATTTATTAGTTTTCATCGTTTTTTTGTGGAATGAAGTGGAAAATTGGAATTCAAAAATCCCACTGTTTCTACCATATCCAGGTCGTCCACAACACGGAGGACAGTGGCTCCTAATATAACCTTCCCACAGTGCCTCTAAATGACATGTGGACTTTGGGTGAACTGGATCTGGGTAAGGCTTGGCTTCTATATGGAAGTTTGATGTTTTCTCTGCTTTTCTGGCATGCTGTTGACATACATGATGTTTTGAAAAGTAATTGACTTTCCAGTAATTTCAAACATACAACTTTACATACATAAAAACAAGTCTTGTACCTTGATTAAATATACTCCTAAATATTGATGTTGACATTATTACAAATGGAATTGTTCTCAGAATTTCTTTTTCAGATTATTTTTTGCCAGCGTATGCATATAAGATAGATTTTCATGAATTGATATTTTGTTCTATAACTTTGCTTATTACTTAGTTAATTAGCTCAAATAATTTCTTTGCTGATTATAGGTAGTTTCATATATAAGATGATGTGACCTATGTTCTGTGAAGAGACACGGTTTTAATTTTTCCATTCACCCATGGATGCCTTTTATTTCTTTCCTCAAGATTCTGGGTAGAACTTCCAGTACACTATTGAGTAACAGTTATGAAGGGCAGCTTCCTGGCCCTGTTCCTGATTTCAGGAGTAAATCTTTCAGTCTTTAACGTTGAGCATGATGTTTGCTGTGGCTTTTTGTACTACTCTTTTCCCTATTGAACCAATTTACTTTTATTCCTGCTTTCTTGAGTGTTTTTCATGAAATAACACTGGATTTTCATTGTAGATTTTTTGCATTAATTGATATGGTTATGTGTTTTTGCTTCACACCATTATTGTGGTTGAATACATTGCTTACTTTTAATATGTTGAGCAACCCGAAATTCCTGGTGTAGAGATACTTGCTTATGGCATTATCCATTTAAAGTTCTGTTGGTTTCATGTTGCTATTATTGTGTGATAGATTTTTACATTCATATTTATAAGTTGTACTGGGGTAGTTTTCTTGTTTTTTTCCTGTATTTTTAAAATCGTTTTTAAAATAGTGGTTTTATTTCATTTTAATTATTTATTTATTTTGGCCATGTCCCATGGCTTGTGGGATCTTAGTTCCCCAGTCAGGGATCGAACCCGAGCCCTTGGCAGTGAAAGCACAGAGTCCTAACCACTGGGCCACCAGGGAATTCCCCAGTTTTCTTTGTCAAGATGTATTTGTATAATCTGATTAGACTTGGCTTGGTGTAAGTGGTTTGGAGGGTTAGCATTAGGGCTGGGGCTGGTGTGAGGGTTGGGGCTGTGTATGGTTTATGGTTGCTGTGATGGTTTAAGTTTTATGGTTAATGAGTTATTTATGGGTATGGTTAATGAATATATTTTATGGTTTGCTTATGGTTATGGTTTTGCTTATTGGTTAAGGCTTATGGTTTTGGTCTCAGGGTGTTAGGGTTCTGTGTTAGAGTGGGTGTTAGGGTATGGGTGAGAATTGGGGTACAGGTAGGATGTGGGTAGAGCATGGGTTAGGGTAAGGTACAGGTTTAGGGTACGGGTTAGGCTAAGGTTAGGTCAGGGCTTAGGGTCAGGATCAGAGTTTAGGGTTAGGGTCCATGTCAGGATTAGCATCAAGGTTGAGCGAGGCCGTTGTTTTCTGCTCCTCCAGTGCTGGATTCTCATTGATACATAAATGAAATGTCTGCTCTGGTCACCCACTGTTTCAAATTGAGCTCAGCGTTAGTCAAGGGTTCTTAGGGCCTCAGAGGTCATGCAGGGTTTCCCTCCACCCTCCCTCCTGGGAAGGGTGATGCAGGCCCCACTCTGTCTGGGCAGCCCCAGGTCCAGCATGGCCCTGACATGCAGGATACTAAGTAGACGTGATGTAAGACTTGGTGCATCAGTCTTCCAGCCCCCAGGGGCTGCCTGTTTTTTTCTCTTAATTAATTAATTAATTAACTTTGGGCTGTGTTGGGTCTGCATTGCTGCACGGAGGCTTTCTCTAGTTGCGGCAAGAGGGGTCTTCTCATTGCGGTGGCTTCTCTTGATGCAGAGCACAGGCTCTAAGCACGTGGGCTTCAGCAGTTGGGGCTCGCGGGTTCTAGAGCGCAGGCTCAGTAGTTGTGGTACACCGGCTTAGTTGCTCCACAGCATGTGGGATCTTCCCGGACCAGGGCTCAAACCCGTGTCCCCTGCATTGGCAGGTGGATTCTTAACCACTGCGCCACCAGGGAAGTCTGGTGTTGCGTTCGTGAGGGCTGGTGGGGAGCTCTTGGGACTGGACGGATCATTTGTTCCATCTGCACGGGTGTCCAAGCAGCTCTCAGAACAGCCCTTGGCCTCTGAGCATCCAGGCAGGCACCCACGTTCCTCCAGCTCAGGTTAGCCTTGGCCCCTCCAGCCCCCGTGGCCAATTACTGAGCTGATTGTGTCTTTACTCTTTAAAATTAAATCACTCTCTCCAGGTGGGCGAGAAGTTTACTTGTGAACTTCGTTAGGGTTAGGGGTTAGGGGTTAAGGGTTAGGGCTAGGGCTAGGGGTTAGGGTTATGCTTATGGTTGGGTTAGGGTTACGGGTTAGGGTTAGGGTTGAGGTTTAGGGTTAGGGTTAGTGTTGGGTTATGGTTAGGGTTAAGGTAGGGTTAGGGTTGGGTTAGGGTTAGGGTTAGGGTTAGGGTTAGGGTTTAGGGTTAGGGTGTCCAGCCTTACGTCCCATTCAGCTGTGGGTGTAGATGTGGTCAGTCCAGTTGCATCACAGCCCCTGATTGAATTTTGTAAGAATTCCTCTCTCTCTCTCACTGTCTTTTTTTTTATAATTAATTTTTATAATGGGGTGTAGCTGATTTGCAATGTTGTGTTTCTTGGTGCTGTACATCCACCTGAGTCACTTACAGAGAGACATCAATAAATTCTTTTCTAGTTTCTAGTAGTCAGATGTATGTTTTTTCTGTGAATAGAGTGTGCTGAGTCCAGTTCCTTGAACAATGAGTATGTCTTGGCGATTACATTATTGGCGTATGGAACGGTATCTGTGCCAATTTCAACCTCCTGGTTTATGCATCACCGCACCACACTTTTCTCCTTAAGCAGCCATAAGTGTGTTTTGTAAATGTGTGATGGTGTTCTGTTTGTAATTCAGTTCATGGTTGGCGATTTTTAGATTCCCTTTATAAGTGATATCTTATGATAAGTTTCTCTTGCTGTCTAACTTCTTTCACTCTCAATGACCATACATAAGTCCCCCTGAGTTTCTGCAACTGGCCTCATTTCATTGATTTCAGGGCTGAGGAATATTCCGTTGTGCTTAAGTGCCAAATTTTCTTTCACCGTTTTTTCCTTCCAAGGACTCTTAAGTTGTACCCAAGTGGAGGCTGTTGTAAACATAGCAGCAGTAAATAGGGTGCCTGCGTCCTGTGGATTTTTGGTTTTTCCAAAATATAGGCCCATGAGTGGAAGCGCCCTATGCTTCGTAGCTCTGTTTTTTAGATGTTTCAGGAAACACAGCACACTTCTCCAGAGTGGCCGTTGGCAATTTACATTCCCCCTTCAGCATAACAAGGCTCCCTTTTCTCCTCTCCTTGTCCTGCATATCTGGTTTTTACCCTTTGTGAGGATGGTCCTTTTTTCTGACTCGAAGTGATACCTCTTTGTAGTGTTGATTTGCATTGCCCGCTTCTTTGTTTGGCCAAAAAGGGCGTATGCGTTTTTCCTGAATATATTCTGTTAGTTAAATTTGAGAGACAGCTTTTTTTTTAAATTGATTAATTAATTTATTTATTTTTGGCTGCGTTGGGTCTTCGTTTCTGTGCGAAGGCTTTCTCTAGTTGTGGCAAGCGGGGGCCACTCTTCATCGCGGTGCGCGGGCCTCTCACTATCGCGGCCTCTCTTGTTGCGGAGCACAGGCTCCAGACGCGCAGGCTCAGTAGTTGTGGCTCACGGGCCTAGTTGCTCCGCGGCATGTGAGATCTTCCCAGACCAGGGCTCGAAGCCGTGTCCCCTGCATTAGCCGGCAGATTCTCAACCACTGCGCCACCAGGGAAGCCCCTTGAATAGTTTTGTATTTAAAGTTTTTCTGTGGGGACTTCCCTGGTGACGCAGTGGTTAAGAGTCCGCCTGCCAATGCAGGGGACACGGGCTCGAGCCCTGGTCCGGGAAGCTCCCACATGCCGCAGAGCAACCAAGCCTGCGCGGCACAACTACTGAAGCCTGCGCGCCTAGAGCCCGTGCTCGCCCACAAGAGAAGCCACCGCAATGAGAAGCCCGTGCACCGCAATGAAGAGTAGCCCTGCTCGACGCAACTAGAGAAAGCCCACATGCAGCAACGAAGACCCAATGCAGCCAAACATAAATTATAAACTAAAATAAAATTTGCCTCTGAATAACTTTGAGTGAATTTGGTATAAGTTGTAAAGTTTGCATCTACATTCACTTCATTCCAAATGGTTTCCAATTAATTGTTCCTTAACTACTTTTAGAAAAGTTTTGGGATAGAGACTCCATTTTAGTTTGAATGTCCAGTTTAATGGATTCAGCAGTCCTGTCAGTAGGGCACGCTGCCTCCAGTGACCTGTGAGGGAGGCGCGGCCTGCACTTCCTGCACTGACCACAGGGTGGCGCCGAGTTCGCCTCTCTGACCCACAGCGCATGCTCGTTCCCTGCGAACTCGATTGTGAGGTCAGCTGAGAGCAGTTGAGCCTCCTCAGGCGCGGGGGCGGGGGCGGGGGCGGGGGCCTTCGGGTAGGACGCCAGGCTCAGCGTCTCTGCTGAGAGGAGCTCGGTCTCCATCTCCTTAGGACTCGCTGGGGTTTCGGCTTCAGGACAAAGTGGGGCTGCGTCCACGCTGACTAGGGAACTAGGTTTCCTGAGGACCCAGGTGATGCCTGAGGAAAAGGTGAAGAGACGGTGAGGAAAAGTGGGGAGAAGCTTCCTGTGGGCGACTGACCGTTGAGGGGGTCCGTCTTCGTGTGAGCAAGGGAGGGCTTGGCGTGGAAAGCTGGGTGTTTGGTCAGGTTTGTGTGCAGGGTAGCCAGCGTGAGTTATGGGGCGTCCAGTTTTCCCAGCACCATTTATCGTGGGGAGTGTCATGCTCCTTGGTGTGTCCTTGGTCCCTGTGTCATAAATTCACCAACCCCGTCCGTGTGGGTTGAATTCTGGTCTCTCTGTCCTGTTCCTCTGGTCCCTGTGCCCGTTTTGAGCCAGTTCCACGCTGTTTTGGTGACTGTAGCTTCTCAGCAGAGTGTGACGTCAGGGAGGGAGATGCCTCCAGCCCGTTCTCTTTTTTCAGGGTTTCTTTGGCTATTTGGGGTCCTTTGTGGTTCCCCACAGATATTAGGAGGATTTGCTCTATTTGGGGGGAAAATACCATGGAAGTTTGGGAGGGATTGCATTCACTGTGTCCACTGCTTTGGGTAGCATGGATGTTTTAACAATATTAATTGTTCCATTCCATGAGAACAGGATATCTTTCCATTTATTGGTGTGTTTTGCAATGTCTTCATCAATGTCTTCAAGTTTTCAGTGTGCAGGTCTTTCACCTCCTTGGTTGACTTTATTCCCAGGTATTTTGTTCTTTTTCATGCAGTTGTAAATAGGCTTGCTTTCTTTCTCTTCCTGATGGTTCATTATTAGTGTTTAGAAATGCAACTGGTTTCTGTGTATTGATTTTGCAACTTTACTGAATTTATTTATTAGTTTTCATCGTTTTTTTGTGGAATGAAGTGGAAAATTGGAATTCAAAAATCCCACTGTTTCTACCATATCCAGGTCGTCCACAACACGGAGGACAGTGGCTCCTAATATAACCTTCCCACAGTGCCTCTAAATGACATGTGGACTTTGGGTGAACTGGATCTGGGTAAGGCTTGGCTTCTATATGGAAGTTTGATGTTTTCTCTGCTTTTCTGGCATGCTGTTGACATACATGATGTTTTGAAAAGTAATTGACTTTCCAGTAATTTCAAACATACAACTTTACATACATAAAAACAAGTCTTGTACCTTGATTAAATATACTCCTAAATATTGATGTTGACATTATTACAAATGGAATTGTTCTCAGAATTTCTTTTTCAGATTATTTTTTGCCAGCGTATGCATATAAGATAGATTTTCATGAATTGATATTTTGTTCTATAACTTTGCTTATTACTTAGTTAATTAGCTCAAATAATTTCTTTGCTGATTATAGGTAGTTTCATATATAAGATGATGTGACCTATGTTCTGTGAAGAGACACGGTTTTAATTTTTCCATTCACCCATGGATGCCTTTTATTTCTTTCCTCAAGATTCTGGGTAGAACTTCCAGTACACTATTGAGTAACAGTTATGAAGGGCAGCTTCCTGGCCCTGTTCCTGATTTCAGGAGTAAATCTTTCAGTCTTTAACGTTGAGCATGATGTTTGCTGTGGCTTTTTGTACTACTCTTTTCCCTATTGAACCAATTTACTTTTATTCCTGCTTTCTTGAGTGTTTTTCATGAAATAACACTGGATTTTCATTGTAGATTTTTTGCATTAATTGATATGGTTATGTGTTTTTGCTTCACACCATTATTGTGGTTGAATACATTGCTTACTTTTAATATGTTGAGCAACCCGAAATTCCTGGTGTAGAGATACTTGCTTATGGCATTATCCATTTAAAGTTCTGTTGGTTCATGTTGCTATTATTGTGTGATAGATTTTTACATTCATATTTATAAGTTGTACTGGGGTAGTTTTCTTGTTTTTTTCCTGTATTTTTAAAATCGTTTTTAAAATAGTGGTTTTATTTCATTTTAATTATTTATTTATTTTGGCCATGTCCCATGGCTTGTGGGATCTTAGTTCCCCAGTCAGGGATCGAACCCGAGCCCTTGGCAGTGAAAGCACAGAGTCCTAACCACTGGGCCACCAGGGAAT